>NC_061841.1:6261123-6293623 GCF_019202785.1 Penaeus chinensis
CTTTTCCTCCTCCTACTCCTCCTCCTTTTCCTCCTCCTACTCCTCCTCCTTTTCCTCCCTCTCCTCCTCCTCCCTCTCCTCCTCCTCCCTCTCCTCCTCTGCCCTCTCCTCCTCCTCCCTCTCCTCCTCCTCCCTCTCCTCCTCCTCCCTCTCCTCCTCCTCCTCCCCCTCCCCCTCCCCCTCCCCCTCCCCCTCCCCCTCCCCCTCCCCCTCCCCCTCCTCCTCCTCCTCCTCCTCCTCCTCCTCCTCCTCCTCCTCCTCCTCCTCCTCCTCCTCCTCCTCCTCCTCACCCCTTCTCACCCCTCTCTTCCTCCTCCTCACCCCTCTCTTCCTCCTCCTCACCCCTCTCTTCCTCCTCTCCCCCCCTCTCTTCCTCCTCTCCCCCCTTCCTCTCCTCCTCCTTCTCCTTCTCCTCCTTCTCCTTCTCCTCCTTCTCCTTCTCCTCCTCCCTCTCCTCCTCCTTCTCCTTCTCCCTCTCCCTCTCCCTCTCCCTCTCCTCCTCCTTCTCCCTCTCCTCCTCCCTTCTCTTTCTCCTCCTCCTTCTCCCTCCTCCTCCTCCTCCTCCTCCTCCTCCTCCTCCTCCTCCTCCTCCTCCTCCTCCTCCTCCTCCTCCTCCTCCTCCTCCTCCTCCTCCTCCTCCTCCTCCTCCTCCTCCTCCTGCTCCTCCTGCTCCTCCTGCTCCTCTTCCTCCTCTTCCTCCTTCTTCTCCTCTTCTTCTCCCTGCTCCTCCTCCTCCTTTTCTTCCTCTTCCTCCTTTTCTTCCTCTTCCTCCTTTTCTTCTTCCTCCTTTCTCCTCCTTACCCAACAATTTTTATGCATCTTAATATCTTGTCTTAGATTAGTTATCTGGCAAGGAGATGAGAAGCAGTAGCACCAAAACATTTTTACTGATAATAGATAATTGTTTAGTGGAATTATATAAGATAAGAGATTGATTAGTGAGATATTAATGACTTTCTGTTTATGTGATAGCTTTAATAGATTGCATTTTCTTGCATACATTTATGTTGCGTGATGTATGATACTTTTATTAATATGAAATTGATATGATATAGTTCTCATCATTTCTTTATTCCCCTGACATTTATGTAAACTACAGGGATTTAAATTTGACTTACATAAGTCTGTGTTAAGATAAAATAAAAAAAAATCATAATTTTCAGCTATACACAGATGGGATTACCAACCAGCTGGTAGGGGTTTGGTATGATGACCGAGACAAACAGATCCTCGTGCGAGTTTATGGCAACAAAACTGAAATGTTCATAGATAGAGATGCAGAGAGGAGGAATATTGAGGTAATTTCGCCATAATCAGTAACTTATTAATGATATATAATGTGCATGTATAAGTTTAAATGGTTGAGATTTTTTTTTTTTTTTTCTGTATTAGTAAAATTTGATATTGTAGGTAATAAAATCAGATAGGCCCTTTTATGTGAGACTCCCACAAAAATATTGTATCCCCAGGTGCTTCACAAGGCAGGGTGTGGTCCTGAACTACTGGCAATATTTTCCAATGGTGTAAGCTACGAATTTACAAAGGGAAATCCCACGTCTGAGGATGACGTTCTCCAGGAACCGATTTGGAAGGACATTACTAGGGAATTAGCCAAATTGCATCACATTAAGGTATGATTAAGGTAGAAAGGAGGCTATAAAGAAATCATTCATTCTTTATTATTATTATTTTTTTTTTTTTCTTGTCAATTGGTGATGTGTATTTCAGAGTTGCAGATTTTTTTTCACTGACTGTTTGTATACTGAAAGTGAATTCTGTTTCTAAATCCACAAGAATGTTCTTTTGTTTAAGGGTGAAATACAGTGTTACTTGTAAGAAATATCCAGTATAAGGATTTTTTGACAGGAAGAGTCATGCTAGTATTAATATATAAGTGAAAGATATTCTAACCGTAATTTAAGAATAGTTGTGTATTTATAGTAGACCAGTTTGTTATATTGGTTTTATAGAAAATTAAAAATATTGTTTTTAACTTAACGGTTAAAATGCAATAAATACTCTGAGGATAAGACTGCATAGTTGAAGCACTGTCTGACTCATTGTCAGGGAAGACACAAAATTGAATTAACAGAAAATAAGAAACAACTCTTCATTCTGCTTGTACACAAGAAAGCATACATGAAAAATGACTCTCCAAAGATCATTTATTTATTTATTTATTGAGAATTTTCTGCCACATCAGTATCTAAGGTCATTAGCAGCAATATTCAAAATATAGCAATAGGGTGTGGCTTGGGGTCCCCAGGTAAGGACGTTTTTTTGGTTCAGTCCCGGTCTCCTAAGCCCAGTCACAACAACATCAAGCAAGGGATTAGTGGGGGGCTTCAAAGATCACCCCACACTTAAGTGGGAGTGTAGAGGTACAGAACAAGCAAATGTAGATTTCAGTATTGTTATTTATTTATTTAAAAATTTCTGCCATGTCAATATCTAAGGTTCAATAAGGAAAGGGATTTATGGGGGGGGGGTGTAGATTTCAGTCCACAGTCAACTTTGTTTATAAGATGTCTGCTATAATCATGCATGGTAAGTGAGTCAAAAATTAATAATTTTGTCATTTTCCCTACACAGAAACCAGGATTTGGAAGTAAAGGGATTAACTGTATTAAAGGGAAAATTTGTAATTCATTGGATTGGGAAAATATTGAAATTACTACAGTACTACAGGAAGTGTTGTAGCACAGTGCTTTAAAATACTTGTCACAAGCCTTGGGTTCCTTTTGCTACATTAAGCTGTATTAATTCTTGAGAAGGATTAGATTTAGAGAATTATACATTGTGTATATATTTTGTATGGATGTAAGTACTGCTTTTTGCGCAAATAGAGACAGACAAATAGAGAGATACAGATAAGTGGACAAATTATTTTTTACTGTTATTTAATTCAAACCATAGGGGTGAGTTTAGATTTTTCTTTATTGGATAAGGCACATCCTGATCTTTAAAATCATCGTCATCATCATTGCTGATGTTATTATTGTTATTTAGGTTATCATCATCATCATCATCATCATCATCATCATCATCATCATCATCATCATCATCATCATCATCATCATCATCATCATCATCATCATCATTATCATCATCATCATTATTGCTGTTGTTGTTATTGTGATTACTACTACTACTACTACTTCTACTACTTCTACTACTTCTACTTCTACTTCTACCACAACTTCTACCACTACTACTACTGCTACTACTACTACTACTACTACTACTACTACTACTTCTACTACTACTTCTACTACTACTACTACTACTACTACTACTACTACTACTACTACTACTACTACTACTACTACTTCTACTTCTACTAATAATACTTCTACTTCTACTTCTATTTCTACTACTACTACTTCTATTTCTACTACTACTACTTCTACTACTACTACGACTACTACTACTACTACTACTACTACTACTACTACTACTACTACTACTACTTCTACTACTTCTACTACTACTACTACTTCTACTATTACTACTACTTCTACTTCTACTTCTATTTCTACTACTACTACTACTACTACTACTACTACTACTACTACTACTACTACTACTACTATTACAACTACTACTTTTTTCATTGATTAAATAGGAAGGAAGTGGAAAGCCCATGCTCTTCCCAAAGTTAAGGCATTTCCTGAGTCTGCTTCCCGATGCCATGAATGATGCCACACAGCAGCAGAGGTTAGTCCTGTGTACTTAAAAATAGTGGCAGTCTTATAGTATTATGCATGTTGGAAGCCTGTTCGTTTTAAAAGTGACGCTGTTCAGATCTGACCTGATGTTGACTGTTACTGTATAGTAATTTGAATGTTCTCTAGATGCTTTCAAATAGTCACTCTTTTATTAATGTTTTACTGGACTGGACTGCATAAGATTCAGATTTAAAGCAGTGTGAAACAAAAAAGATAGCCTTTATCTTGAGACTTCAGTACTAATCTCTTCTGATGCCATTAGATATTAATCAGGTTTTTAAAGATATACTTATTTCATCAAAAACACTACAAGGATGTCTTGAAATGGATTAAGTAATTATGTTTGTATATTCCTGTTTTCAGATTAGTTGACAAGGGCTACACTAAGAGTAAGTTGGAAGAAGAAGCAAACCTCTTGGAAAGTCGCTTAGGTAGCTTAGGGTGCCCTATTGTTTTCTCGCACAATGACATCCTTTTGGGTAATGTGATCTGGGACGAATCGGCGAAGAAGGCTAGCTTTATTGACTATGAGTATGGAGCTTCTAATTATCAACCCTATGACATTGCCAATCATTTCAACGAGTTTGTTGGTAAGTGAGGGAGCTGAGTTTTCACATTAGCAGTTTTGGCTGCATATTAAACTTGAGATTATGGGTAGAGAGACTTGAAGATATATGTGTGCTATAGTGTGATATAGTTTGAGACCTTTAGTGTATATGATGTAATATAATACAGTATACTGTAATACAATAGAAATAGAGATCATAGTTACACCTAAAAACCCTTTCCTTCCATAGGAGTGGAAAACATTGACTACAACCGATACCCAAATGAGGAGTTCCAACGAAACTGGATAAGGAGCTACCTTTCCCACTACCAGAATGTATCACCAGAGAAAGTGGAAGAGAGTCAGATCAGGCAGTGGTATGTCTGGGTGAACAAGTTTGCCCTTGCATCTCATGTCTTCTGGGGGGTATGGGCTCTGCTGCAGGCATGCCACTCCTCTATTGACTTCGACTTTTTTGGGTGAGTGCATTCCACTATCTTTTTGTGTACTAGTGCATATGCGTGTGAGCGTGCCAGAGTGGGAGGGGGGTGTGTGAGTGTGCGTGCGCATATATATATATAAGTGTGTGAGCATGTGGACATACAATTAATTACAACAGGTTGACTATTACAAACTTTTGCATAAAATTATACTTTTTCAGTTATGCTCTGATCCGGCTGGATGAATACACAAAGAGAAAGGAGGAGTGTCTGGCGCTTACTAGTGAAGAATCTTAACTGCAATATAATAAAGTGCATGTTTTAGGATTTCTGGTGAGGGTGCCATAATTAATTAAGGTATTCATGAATTTCTGGATGAGTAATGTCAAGATTCATAATGAATGCATACTGTATATACTGTACTTAATTATGTTTGAGTAATTACCTGTTTTGGAAACTGTCTCAGGTGCTGCTACTTTTCTACATTTTGGATTATTAAAGATTAATATAACCTTGTAATAAACTAATGATTAACGTTAACAGTATCATATTTGATATTTTAGCTGGTATAAATTAGGTGGTAGTGTTAAGTAACTGGAACATGAAAGCTTTGTTCTGGTATTTGCCATTTTTCCAGTGAGGTTTGCTGTCATTTTTGTCCTTTGTTTGGAAATGTTGTATCTTAACATCAGTAAAAAATGCTTGTGTTGTAAAATATCAGGTGAATTTGTGGTGCAGAATTGTGGCTTATCTGATGTTTGCATTTGTTAGTATTTGCAAGGCATTAGCAGTTACCTTTATGTTTCTAAAAATACCTTACCATGTGCTACTGTGTAGTCTTTAACCTTTGTTGGTGATGTGATAATAAAATATTTGGTTTTGTTTTGTAATTTTATTTCCACCCACTGATTCAGTCTCTTGCTGTTTCTTTCTTTTTCTTTTTCTTTTTGCTACATTTTATGTACATACATTATATGTTTCTTGTGATTGTGATTTTCCAAAACAGAAAGGGAGGGAAGAAGATATGTCAATAAGATGGAGGAAAGAAAACATTACCCAAGAACTACAAAATTAAGAAATTTGGTTATCCTTATGGTATGCAATTAGTGACAAAAATGGAAAGTTCCTGAATAATGTCATAAGTACAAGAAGTGCATATACAGGAAATTTCATATAAGACTCAAATTCTGTTGCACATGCTGTAAACTACATTAAATGGTTTACATTCCTTTCACTGGGTTCGGAAAATTACATTTTGAGAAGAGCATAAATAGAAATTACTTTTCAGTTGAATGATTCAGTTATTCAAATGCATAATTTATAAAAAAAAAAAAGTACTTGTAATGAAAAATCCCTTTGAAATTTTTTTTAATGATGTTAAAAGAAAAATAAAGTCAAGTTAGAAATGAAGAGAAAATTTAGCTTTAAAACTTTTTTTCTTTAACCGTTATAGTTAGCTACAATATTTAAAAGCACAAATCATGAAAGCAAAAGTCAAATATAACAAGTTGTCAAAGACAAAGAAAAATAATTTGATCTGTAAATTATAAATTATAAGATGTAACTAGTTTAATAAAAGAGCATCATCAGGAAATTTCAAGATTATGAAAAATCAATGCAAACCTCAGTTCAGACATCACTTGTACATTTTCTTTGCAATATTTGTTATTTGTTGATTATTTTTCATATTGCAAAAGTAGAGGGGTCAGGATATCATAAAAATAATCAAGAAAAGTTGATTCATAATCTTGTCATAAACATTTGAGATTTTCATATTTTACAAGTAATTCTTAGTCTTTTACTTTCTTTGTTACTATAATTAACACATGAAAGCAAAGATCCTTGTATACCATAGGGAAACAAGAGGCCTGAATTAAGAAGCTACAAATTCTTTCATGACTGATTAAACTTTATATACATTTAAATAACACTTTAGTCTGCATATTAAGACATTTTTAGTTGTTCCAAGAGAGGCTTATATTTTTTTTATTGGACAGAGTAAACTATTAGCTTCATTATTAATACCCCCCCAATCCTTTGCCCGTCGTGGGGGGGCTTAGGAGGCGGAGACTGGGACCCAATGCTGGGGAACTCCCCAACCTTGGGACTCAGCCCTCGACTCAACAAATTTTGCATGGTCTTTTTTTTCCCCTCCTACTTTTTTGTTTCTGTCCCTTCACCAACCCCTTCTACTATCCACTTCCTAAGGTGTGAGAGCCGTGCTGAAAGGATGAAAGGCTGACTTTGTGCCAGTCCTGAACGGCCTGAGGGAGCCATGGGCACGGTATTCCCCTGCTTTAGTTGTCTAGCCCTTACCCCTCAAGCGACCCTGAGGGGTGGACCATTTCTCTCCCCAACATACTCCAGGCTTATCATGGCCAACAGTGAATAACCATTAACCATTAACCATTAACCATACCATTATTAGAGGCAATTGCCTCTTCATCAAATAGCTCCACCAATTCCAACTCGCCCGATTCCCTGACCCCAGGCTCTCCTTTGACCACGGCTCTGAACACTACAACTAATACCCCCTCCTCAATGCCGACTAGTACAGTATCCACCCTAATCAACACCCCAGGAGACATTTCTACTCCCAACATGCTCAACTTCAACAACTATACCCCCACAACCTTCTTCATCAACTACCCCATCCTCCCTTATTACTACCTTACAACCTTATTGTCCACCTCCCTATAACACTGCCTCCCTCAACACTACTCCCTCTTCCACATGCCCCCATCCTTCTACTACCCCCATCTCTACAAAATTCTTAAATAATCTATTTAGCCCAGCCAAATGGGACTGATTTTCGTGATCCCTCCCACAACTTCTCACACTTTCTGCTTTGACAACCTGTTTTCATTCCTCAAATGCATATACATCCTTCACTTGATCTAACCCCTATACATTACCTTACCCAACCTTAACCCATTTACTCATCAATTCCTTTGCCCAACTTTAACAACTAATCACTAACTCAACCACCCTTCACTACCATTTACTATAGTGCTACATGACCTTAGATGTCTAGCACATTTATTTTGCTTTTAACCATTAACCATTAACCATTAACCATTCATTATTAATAAACAGTTTTTGATAATGATAACTGCATGTTGTTTCTAAGTTCCATTATTCAGTCATTTCACTGAATATTTTCCATTTAGTAGATGTATAAGATTCAAATATAAAAGTCAGTGGGCCATTATTTGACTTTATATTTTTCTTTCCATTTCAGTATATGGCTTCACTGCAAAAACATTCTTTGAGGTCAGAGAGACATTATTTGACTTTATTTTTTGTTTTTTTTAATATTCTTTCATATTTTAGTCTTTGAAATTGTGATTTGGTGTGCATTTCCCTCCATCTTCACCAACATCTTTTAAGAAAGTAAAGTACTACTGCATAAAATACATGTTTATTCATTTTTTCTTAAGGAATACAACAATATATGATATTAACCCCTTGCCAAAGGGTACGACGGATAGACGTGTGCTATGCCCACTGTTAATACTTGTTTGATTGTTTTTCCTCATAGATGGCTATACTTGTACTAAGTCACCAATGAGCCAGTCACTAGTACTGCCTGTCTCGCCCGTTCACCATTTTCTTTGATTTACAAAATATTTTATGTTATCTTATTTTGCTGTTACTAATATTAAAAAACATTATAATAATAATAATGTTTATAATAAAAATAACACCATCGATATTCATAGCACTAGTAAAAAATACGTTTTTCCCGCAAATTCAAATCACGTACGGTCACAAAGTCTACTTATTGACTCCTTTGTGGCTAAGCACTAGCAGAGCCTTCTATGGGTAGACATTTCACAAAAAATATAGAAAATAGGCACAGCATTTTCCCCGGAGGCATTGGGTTAAAACAAAGTAAAAAAAATGATAATGTAGTATGTGAGGTTAAAGACATCCATTAATTATATTTGCTAAAAAGATTCTGATTGAATTTGTTCTATTGAATTAACATTGTTAACTAGTGGTACTGTTTTAAAATGTTTTTTGCCAACAAGGAATTATGATTTCAATCTAATGATTATTGTTTGCATAATTTCTGTTCAGAATGTTTTGGATGTGTTTGTATACTATTGTACATGTATACTGTTTTTCCTGTTCTCATCTTATAAATCAGCACTGCCAAGAGTTTTATATATTTGCCCATACTTTCTTTTTTATTTTCAATATTTTTTTGTTTATTTCCAATTATCCTTAACATTTTTTAAGGTTATTATTCCTTTATTCCAAGTTAAACATTTGTCCTTTTATAGCCTTACCTTTGGTTTGGTACTTCCTAATCAAACCATTGTTACGGGGATAGCTTGTGCACACATGCCATATCCACTGTGATTTTGGTTTGTTAATCTTGTTTACACAGAGACAATTCTACACAAATTTTGTCACCAAGAAGTTAATTACTAGTCCTACCTATCTCATCTGTTTACTCTTCCTTGACTTTGAGAGAAATTTATGTTTATTCTTATTATTATCTAATTACATTTTAATAATCATAATGTCAACAATAATAACAGTACTGATGCTAACAGTATTAAGAAAAAAAAAAAAAGTGAAAGTCAAGTAATGGGGAAATTAGGTCATATTGACTTCTTGGTGACTGAGGACTTGTGGTGCTATCTATCTGTAAACAAAATTGCAGTGGACAGTACTATGTGTATCTGGGAACAATTAGTTTAAAGTTGTCATATAATATATTTCAATGTATTTCTCTCTCGTGCTCTGTGAGCACTTTCAAAATATAAAAATTGGTTGTGTTTTTCTGACATAAGAAAATCCATCTCTGTTTTTTGACATTCAAAACTAAAAGAAAATGTCATTGTGCTTGATTTGATTTTACTCTTCATGATGGAAAGCCAAGACATATATTTTTAACTGTAATTAGAACCTAGAAAGACTTTCTTGGATGTATATTATAATTTTACAATTGTTATAGAGCAAGTCAAAAATTATTACAAGAAATATGTGCATATATTAATTGTTTATATTATTTTGGTACTTACCTTATCTATTTATTTGAATATTGTTAGATGATATATAGGATCTGAATAATCCATTTTCTCATATATGTTAAGATGAATAAATAAATACAAAAATCAAATGTCATTCAATCCTTACTTAGAAAATACTTTTCTTAAAATCTAGGAAAAAAAACGAAGGGTGTAAAAATACTCTTAGATTTTTTTTTCCTTTATTAGCCATAAGATAAAAACCACATTGGTAGACATTCACAACTGCACAAACTTGGTTCACATACATGAGGCGTTAGTGTTTATTGGTACTAGCATCAAACTATTATTTTGCCTACACTGTACTGATACATTTGGTACCTGATCAGGATGATAAAATGGAAAGGGAATACCTATTAGCAGGAAACGGCAGCAGGTAAAAGTTTATCTCAGGTGACAAATTACATGACATGGAAATATCCATTAACTATTCATGTCTTTGGTCTCTATGGGGTAAGAGAAAATTATAACAATAATGCTATAGGAACGTACATATAACAAACCTTCAAAAATGTTAAAGTGAGGAAGTATAATTCTGGGAACATTAATAAAGCAATGACACTTACAAGCTTGAAAAATACTGAAATCTACATACCAGAAGCATATATAATTTCATGTGAGCAAAAGTGGCCATGTGTTACAGGAGTAGAACTGTATAATAACAGCAAACTTGGATTTTGGTGCATAAAGATAGATTCAGATTCAATATTTTGATCACATTTCTTTTTTGCAAGTTTTTGTTACAACATTATTTTTTTTTTTGTTTTTATATTCAGTATTATTAGTTTTTATCACAATTTTTTTTTTTCCTTTATTCTTCTTGTTGCACATTAGCTGGGGAGAAGGGGGGGAGGGGACTCATGGGAAGGGATAAAGGACCAAAGGATAACTTCCAATTTCACTGAAAGATTTAGAAGTATATCAGTATACATTCTACAAAGGTTTGCACTTCCACACTATACCAGGGCCAATGGGAAGGGGTAGGGTTGGGGGAGGTGTTTAAGGTGTGAGCTTGGAATGCCATGTAAGTCAAGCATGGAATGCCTTGGAATGTCTACTGCCTACGAGGGAATGGGAGCCTACGAGATCATTAGTAATCTTGCAACAAACATGCATATATTTTGCAGGTTCTCTCTGCAGTAAGAAGCAGGTAGGTTTGGGAAGAAAGGTGATGTACCTGAACTACAGCTTTTTTTTATTTTTTATATAACATTTACAAGTGTTGCACTAATAAAGAGAGGATAATGATTATCCTGGAAGCCTCCATCATTTGGCTTGAAGCAAAAGCATCAATAAGAAGTTGAAAAAAATGGCCAAGTTCGCCCACATTTACAAATATAAATGGCAAAGTCACTCATCACATCACAGTAAAAATCGCTGGAAAATATCACAAACCAACTGGTAAAAAAAAAAGAGAAAAAATAATAATAATAAAAAAAAAAAAAAAAAAAAAGATATGCAAGCGCATTACTTCAAGTCTAACCAAGAAGATTCAGTTAACAAGGCCGACTCTCAGATTACTACAACCAATCTAAGCGTAAATGCTGCATGATACTACGCAAGGATTCTACACAACTATCTGTGATCACTTCAGAAACATTTCTCGTGGACCTGATCTTGGATCATCTCGAGACTTTCCTGATAAGAAATGTGTCTTTATTTATTTATTCATTTTTTTTCATTTCTTATTAGACATTGTATAGAACGCTTGGTGTTCTATATGTTTCATGAAGTTTTCAAGTGTAAAAAAAATCACAAGCATAGAGAATATGGGAGCACACAGGGTTAAAAAATATTTCTCAAAACCTTAATCTGTCTTTCCTTAAAGAAAGGAAACCCAATAACATTCCTTCATATTTTCCTTGCTAACTGGTAGGGAAAAAAATTATATATCGTACAAAACCAGTAACAGATCCAGAAGATAGGAAATAAATTGACCAAACTATTGTACACTTTTATGGTTTACTTAACACTCATCCCTGCATGCTCCAGTATAAGAGAGTAATGAAGGCCTTGTGGGTACTGGGAACATGGTGATAATGTTGAAGCAACAGAGGGCTCTTCAATACCACTATTTAATAATTTGCTCACACACAAATACCTTGTGTGCTTGTGTATATATTCATACATATATATAGATATATATGCGTATTCATGAAAATCAAGTGAATTTAGGTGAAATACAAAATGCACATTTGTACTACAAGGCAGGTTAGTGCGGACGGGGCCCTTATGTAACCTTACCCAAGATACAACTTGAAGCATTGCCTCTGTAACTTATAACCCATTTGCTGAAAATGTATGGAGAATTCTTAATAAATGTTTCCTGAGAAGAACCACTAAAAACCAAAGACTCACCCTTAAAAAAATATATATGAACATGGTAATTATTGTTATGTTGAAAAAAATCTCCTTACACAGGGTTTATACCATGACTTAATGCTAATTCAGAATTCTTTGTCACCACTTGAGGGTTGAACACAATCAAGGGGCTAACTTTATCTTGAGCATCCTCCTGGTATGGACAAGTCTAAGATGAGAAGAGAGGCTGGCGTGACAGCAGACAGGAGGGGAAAAAACGCAGGGTTGAAAGTGCGTAAGGAATTTCTATTCAACTGATGCTCTAGGGTGTTATAAAGAATTCTGCCCCTGCTAACTTGAGGAGACATTTGTAGGCAGGTAACATAGGGCCCGGGGTCTTGTGTGAGTGGCGGCATGTGTGCCATTCCAACCAAGTTAAAGAGGAGGCAGCATAACTATGCTTTATACACAATAAGTTTCTTACATATACAAGTATATTCCACTTTAGGAAAAAAAGAAAAGAAAAAAAAAAAGGGAAATACTACCTGTCTATGAAAAAACTATAAGAAAAGAATAGATATATATATAGATATATATATAAAAATGTCACACTAGAAATGGATTTGTGTTAATCTAAGGGTTAACATTTAACGCACAGGCAGGAAATGCATCAGACGTAAATAATTATTGAACATCCCAGCTAAAAAATGGACCACAAAAGAACACCGCAAAGGTAGACAGCAGCTGGCCGCCACATCACACAGACCACACCACAACTTTCAGGAATCCACCCATAGATAGCACGCAAGCAGAGCATGGGACATGAATGGAGCACTATAGGTGGACTGCAGGACAAGCAAAGTGGAGTTACTGCATTGAGGCACAACCCATTAGCTCTACGCAACAGCTGTTTATCTTCTATACATATCCACTTAGTGATCAGAATGGAAATTTGCACAAAAATAGATTGTTTGCTGTCTTGTGTCACTGCTGTCTGCCTGTACTTCAACTCATGGCCACAGCTTCCACGTCTCTATCAGCAGCAATGGGTACAGTGAAGGACTTTGAACATGTTTCAATATTTTTGTTTTTGGGATTTGTATACATATATATAAGTTTGTGTGTGTGTGTGTGTGTGTGTGTGTGTGTGTGTGTGTGTGTGTGTGTGTGTGTGTGTGTGTGTGTGTGTGTGTGGGTATAAATTTTTTTTATTCATAAAAAAACACCAAAACAATAATAATGTTGCTGCTGCTGACAGGATCAAAGGTGGTCAATCACACAAGGCTCGTTTTTCATGATGGAATACGGTAATATCTGGATGAAAACCTCTTTATGACTTTTACTCCTATTTGGAAACGTACACATTACAAACACGTCGTTTAGTATCATCTCATCACCGCACATTGTCTTGAAAAACGTGACCAGGGTTGGCATGGGATTACTAAAACTTGGTTTTGTAAAACTTTTTTTTTCTTTTTTTTCTTTTAACCTGTTTGTTAAGTTCTGATATTATCAAGAACTATGTCCAACTTACGAATATTGTGCTTAGCATGTTTAAGGCTGAGGTAGTATATATATAGTAGAATACCGTGAGCTTTGAACATCAAGCCAAAATACAATACTTTATACACACAGTGGCCTCCCTTGATATGCCTAATAGGGGAACTTCTTACAGATATTGTGCTATGTCACCAGGACTTTGAATTACATACTAACCCAGAAGAATACTGTGGAATGGTGAGACAAGGAGAAAAGATGCAGACTATGGGCATGATATGATGGAAATATCATTGAGTTACAATACACTCTGGAATACAAATTTTCAACTTGATGCATAAAATGTATAATTACGACACTAAAAAAGTAAAGAAAAAAAATTCACCTATTAGGCAAGGTTAGGGAGCACCGCACAATGGTAGATTGAAAGTAAAAATCTAGAAACCCTCCAGTGATGATAAAAAACTACATTAATAGAGATATTTCTTTCTCTTCAGGCTAAAAACTAGAGATGTATTGCTTTCTATCACTTAAAAGATGAGGATAGGGAAATGTGGAAGTAACAGGGCAAAACTGTCGAGCTTGCCACAGAGTTAGGTAAATGGGGGGAAAGGGGGAGGGGGGGAGTTGAACACTACCTAGATACAGAGGGCCAAGACAGGATAAAAATGAGCCATTTATAGTATTGTGCCTATGAAGAAAAAACATGTATAAAAGGCCAGCTTGACAGGAAGGAGGGAGAACTACACATGAGCAGCTCAAGGCATCTACACTTCAAGCCAATACACATACGATATGAAGGACAAGTCAAGTTAATCTTCCATATATTTTGGGCTGAAGCTGGACCTCCCTTACAATACAGGGATTCCTTCCAATGAGTTGCAAAAATCTCGCTGGGTCAAGATCAGACTCCTCCAAAAGCTGATTAGCAGATCTTGCACAATTAGACACCAAAAAACACACAGATATCCAACTCTTAGGCAGCCCTTCAATTGATACAAGATTTGGGCAGTCTGATGCACAATGATAACGCCTTCTGATCCACCGGGAAACTGGCTGAGATCATAACTCCTTTTGAGAAAGGAAGAGACCTCGCAGACAGGTAAAACCTCAACGTATCATGCAAACATGACGGCAATCAAATCTCTGGTACCCTGAGCCCTAATGTTTCATGATTCATGGAAATATCATGCAATAGGAAGCAAGCTCTACACCTGGCCCAAAATGACTGACTCTACACACGGCAAGGAGGGGCACCAACACTGATGGTTGCAGCATCCTCTCACATGAAAGAGAACTTCAAACACGTCTGGAAAATAAACAGTTGCCATTTTTTCTCTGAAGAGAAACATCTTTAAAAAATTACTTAAAAAAGAGAGAAAGAAAAAAATATTTGTCTGAAGAGACCAGTTATTATTGGCAACAGAAGTCATCAACTGTAATTATTCTCCTTAATGTCTAATTTCACACCTTGCACTTGATGCTTCAAGCTTGCATTTTCACTGGTGCAAGTTATCTATCCTTTTTTCCTTCCATAATTATATCTACAGTGGTACAAGCACCATCTGAATTCCAACATGTGAGAGATGCTGCTAATTACACTAAATAATGAGGCACATGGTTGTACAAAACACACTGAGTGAACATACACTTATGCTGGAGACGAACAGCTCAACAAGCAAACCACATTCCTTAGCACTTTCACTAGTTTAAAAATAGTATCCAAGCTACCAATAGACGAAGCCTTACATCACGTATTAAGAAACACTGCAGCCTAAAGGAATGAATGAAAGAAAGGAAGAAAGAGGGAAAAAAAAAAAAAAGGAATAAAAAATTATGAGCATTACTAAGTCCTGTGGTTCTGGTGCATGGGGGCCAACCCTCATCAATATGCATCTTGCCTTCATCAAAAAAGATACTAACAACCCATCATGTGTCGTAGTATTCAGGACCAAAAAAATAACATGAGATATGGCAAGCTGACCCCTTTACACTGTGACTGAGTGTCGTCTGTCCAGCATAGTTCACTGTGTGAGGTGGAAGCATTTGTGGTGAATACGAGGAAGGCAGTGGAACGTGGAAACGGAGTGTGGAATCGTGATAGAAAATGGATGCTTAAACAAGGATTATCACAAATATGACTGCCTGAATATCTTACATCTTCCTATAAAAAACTTGATTTCAGATGTGAAACACCTTGGATATGTAACTACTTAGCCTCCCTAAATGAACACCGTAGACAAAGGAAACAATGATGGTCAGAGTACGGAAGAAAGGTCGTGACCCAAGAATTTCAGCTGTGAGGTACGTTGCACTGACGAATTGGACAAACGACTGGTACAAGGTAAGGCTGGACAGAAGTACTCAAAATGTACACTACATTACATGCTGAGAGAAAAATACTTTAGTGAAATTCTTCACTACCTTAGCACAAGTGAAGAGAAAAAAGTAACAACAACAATAGCTTTGATATCACATTAAAATGAAAGTAAAAAAAGCCATACTGAACCCTATACCTAATCAAAAACTGGAACTTTCGTATAAAGCAGAAAAGAAAAAGAGGAGAGAAAGAAAACAAAAAGAAGCTTTAACTATATTTGTGATTATCCATCCCAGCAATAAAGCCAGCAGTCCAAAGTCCAAGGTATAATGAGATAACACATGGTATTTCCAATCTGATTCAAAATAAAAACAATTTTCACTGAGTCTCAAGTGGTTTCTAAAGATTGTGTGATCGTACACACACGGGATAATTCTAAACCAACTGCAGACCTACGGAAAACAGCCAGTGCTTTCCATAAAAAAAAAACAAAAAAACTTTATTTCCTTTTACTTGAAATCAACTGGGGTGACTGTTTAAAACTTGTGTTTCAATTGTAACTTTAAAGGGACAAATCCATTGGAAAAACTTGTATTTATTCCTCTAAAATAAATACATTGTAGGGAGGTACTAGATAGCTCTGGACACATTATGGGGAGTTTTATCACTACTGGTCAAAACTATCCTACTGGACGTACTGGTGATAACATTGTCGATGAACCATCACTAAGTATTCAGCAACATACTATAGGTATTAGGATTATCCAAGAAACCACTTAGATTTACGACACTGATCAGTAACGATTTCTGAGCATGAACTTCAAATTTCAAGCTATGAACATCAATCCTGAAAATCTAATGCTGAATAAACATGCAGTCAAGTTACAGTGGTGTTCCACATATGCCAAACTGGATAACGACAACAGAATTGCTTGCATCTTTATATATATAAGTATATTTTTTTGTTATTTTTTATTTTGTTTTCGCCTGTTTTCTTGGAGTTGATTAAGCTTTTTGACCACAATATCACACGTTATCCTACTTTCTCTGCCAGTAAGAAATAAGCCTCATCAAGAGGGATTATTATATACTGCATAGCACAACAATATGGGTCTAAGAAAAAACATTATATCCATTATGTTTTCATGCACAACACAAAAATGAGAAAAAACTCCCTGGCAAAATCTAAGACACCATGGGTCAAGGACTAATGTTGCAGACACAGCCTCTTCACATGAAGGCAAACACAGAAAATGGACAGCTAACAACAGAAACTCCCGCGGAGCCCTAGACGAACAAAGCCTCGGACAGAACAACAAGGGAACGCTAACGACTGTCCTCTCAACAATCGGAGATGCGCGCATCGACGTTACCACGTGTGCGCGCATCTGGCTTTGGGGGGGGAGGGGAATTTTCAACTCAGTAGAGACTGGCATTAAAGTGAATGTTTGGGAGTCGTTTTTTTTTTAATTGCTCGAAAGCGTACTAGCTTCTTCACACCCTTGCAGTTAGCCTAAAATCCTCCACCGCAGTACTCTTGAAGTGCAACTTGAATTGGCCTTAAACAACAAAACTCTCCTTGTATTTTTTTCGTTCTTTCTCTCTCCCTCAGACTTATAATCTTAAAATACAGTATCCAAACACCTGTAGTAATGCTGGTAACTCTCTCTCTCTCATTCTGTGCCCACATTCATACCTCCAAAAGATGTGCATAGA
Organism: Penaeus chinensis; assembly: GCF_019202785.1. NCBI lineage: Eukaryota > Metazoa > Arthropoda > Malacostraca > Decapoda > Penaeidae > Penaeus > Penaeus chinensis. Next base: position 6,278,715 of record NC_061841.1, read on the forward strand.
TTTTTTAACTCTTTTTTTATGATTTCTTTTGATAAAAGATTCCTGATAGCCAGGCATTTTTAATCTCCTTTGATGAAGCTCCCGGTATATACCTCTCTCTTAAGTGCAAGAATGGAGTTGAGAAAAAATTCTCTTCCTGGAGGCACTGGGCCATGGCAAGCCTCCTTCTGGCAACCAGGCACCCACTGCATATATGCCTCCTGCTGCTTGGGGATGGATCTGTGAAGCAAGCAACTCCACGATGGACTGAGACTCACCGTTACTCAGCACGTCCTCTTCCTCTTTGTGTGTTTTCTGTAGTTTTTCCGATGTAGTTGGATTTTCTGTTTCTTTTTCTAACTATCTTTCTCTCTGTTTTTTGTTTCTCTTTATTTTCATCCTGCTTCACTCAGCACTGGTGGCCTCTTTAAGAAATTCGCTGGCATCTCCACGGCAAATAGGACAAGTCCGGTTAGACTGAAAAACACAAGCAATATTTAAAGTTGACATGACCATGGACCATAACAAGAGGGCTAGTCTGGATGAAAGTAACAGATGGGTATTAATTGGCATCAATAACAGTATACATGTTCTATTCACAAAATCAACAAGACTACACTGTTATACCATGAAACAAGGGATCTAGATATGATCTGAAACCTTAAGTGTTGAAAAATAAATATATTGGGACATATAAACATATTTCAGTATTTGAATATAAACATATATCAATCTAAGTCTTAAACATATAAATAGCAATAACTACTTCATATATCAAAGAACTATTCAATAGCTCTATTATTAGTTATTTAAGTCTATTGACAGATCAATTGACTAACTTGTTATATTGTAAATCTCAATGATAAATGATCTAGTGCATTAACAGTATCTGTCAAACACTAACAAGACCTTTCTATTATCTTTCTAAATTGAAACTTTAAAAGGCCTCAAGGAACAGACAATTTAAATCTGTCAAAAACTGGCTGTAACTTGGTACTGATGAAAAATCATGACTTTATATCAAACTTTATGTGGCAAAGTTAAAGTATATTTAAGAGTGAACAAAGTCTCCTGCATTATATTATCATGGTTTAAAAACATATAAGAAAGGAGAAACACACAGATTGCTAGGCAGCAGTTGCTTTATTGGCTACTAGTAGATTAAAAACTGTTCTGGACTCAAGGAAAAATTCTACAGTTCCAAGTAATATCAATAACGTTTGAGCATCGCAAGCATGTTTGGGCTGAGACAACTGGGATGCTGCGGTAAAATGTTGCCAGCACAGCAAGAACAGCACTTTCTCCTCATTCTTTAATTACATTACATGCAACAGATTAATAATAAAAAAAAATAATAATAAATAATAAAAATAAAAATTAGTAGAACAAATTCACTGCAAGCTTGACCAGGCTGCCACAAACTTGAATTACGGAGATATCACAAGCACAAGGATTACGGTCCAGTCTCTCTCTCTCGCTCTACGGTTAACCTGGCACAACAGTTGGCTAACACTCGCCCTTGGTATCTGCTTTTGGTTCCGATTTTGAAGTGTGCTTGCATCAAACCAGTGTCAAGCAAAAGGGAATTCGAGTTCAGTGATAATATGATAATCCTGTGACAGAGAGCAATAGCTGATTATATACATAAACAAAAACCAAAAGCAATTACCAGGTTGGGTTAGTGGAAAGAGATATTATCATGTAACCTTTGTTAGGGGGTAGACTTTTGACACTACGTATGAGCATTCCTCTACAATCCCGGATGTGTGAAGACTGTACAGCGTTAATTGTCCCCAGAAAAAAAAAAAAAAAATGCAGTATTACGAGGAAAGTATACAGTGCAATTAACAATCAACTATGGCAGCCCGGATGAAATTTTGGTGAGTACCACAATGAGCAATAATATAAAAAAAGAAAGAAAAAAGAAAAAAAGAAGAAAAAAAAAAAAATCAAATCATGATATACAAACCTATCTGAATGGTACACTCCATCTATAATGAGACTTGAAATAGATTATAAACTGAATCCCTTTCAAAAATGAGAGAGAGAAAAAAAAGAATATATATATTACTATATAAATAAAAAATATTCAAAGCTATGAAAATGACGCTCGTGGAGAAAATGCTCCTCTGGGAACCCTGCGTGCTGCTGTGATGGCTAGGCCTAAGTTTTATGCTTGAGGAATATTTTACAGCCAGTTGGTGACAGTCTTGCCTGATGTTGGCCGGAAGTCAAACATTTCCAGAGCTTTGCACACATTTATTAGTTTAATGCAATGACAATATGCCATGATGAAATCTACCCATCCAACCCACCCCTATTCTTCCCTCAAAAAAAAGAAAGAGAAAAAGAAAAGAATAAGAAATAAAAATAAAAAAATCATTGAGACATAAAAAAAAGAAAAGAATATAACTTAAGTTTTTTTCAACACTCAACAACAGAAAGGAAGCACATGATAAAACAAAGTGCAATCATATCCATTTAGGAATAATAAAAAAAATAATAAAGAAAGAGAAAATGCTACTATGGACTGATCTTTATAGCAGGTGAAATCATTTTGCCTAAAGGTTGCAGTGACCCACACAGTGATTAACATTTAAAAGAAAAAAATACAAAAGAAATAAAAAATTAAAAAACAATAAAAAAAGGTACCCATAACGCAAAGCCTGGAAACACCTGACGACCGAACCAGTGTGCAGTGTGACCAAGAGGGACATACCTGCAGGCACCAAAAAGGCCATCATCATGATACTGCAAGCATGCAAGCAGCCAGCAGTGGTACACGGCACAAGGCACGCCACCCTCCTGCTCATGCAAGACACACGGACTGGTTAGCTCGGGGTACAGTCAAGGGTACCAACCGCTGGGCACCGAACACAGTCACAGGTACCAACTGCGCGGCACCACCCACAGTGAAGGGACTCAACTGCATGGTACTGACCACAGTCTAGGTTACCGACAGCATGGTATCAGCCAATCAGATTTGGTATGAATGAGATACTTGCAGAGTGTGAGAAAAAATACAATGTTGCTACACATGCAGAGAAAAATTTCACAAAGGACAAGATACAATCTAGTAAACATGGTTAAAACAGAGACATCTCCTCCCCAAGAATGCAGAGTCTGACACACGCACATAAAATCAGCGGGCCAAAGAACACTGCATTCTCTGGGCAAATCATCTTCTGAAGTAACCCGTTCTGACCGTTGTGAGCACACATCCTATGCCCTGCATATGAAGCAAAATCCAACATTTCACACTCAGAGTACTTCCACGCATGTACTAACTGTGGCAATACCAACAAGCTGCGAACCCAGTGCAGAAGCCAGGTATAACTATATGTTAAAAGGACTGAGGCACCAGAGATCAGTAACTCATTTTTAGTGCATAGAAATGCTTCATTTTTGAGTTCTAAACTTTTGTTTTGTAAGATCTGTAAATTCAGATATGTTTTCTGGGATTTATTTCATGACTTTAGCTTATATGAAAAAAAAGCAAGATTTTCTTAATTTCATACTTATTCCATACTCATCTCCAGTGCAGTCCCACATAAATAAATACATATTTTATAACCCTCAGCCAGAATATATATGTGTATATATATGTATATATATATATATATATATATATATATATGTGTATGTATGTATGTGTATATGTTTGTATGTATATATGCATGGAAGTATGGGTATATATATACATATATAATATGGATATATGGGTATATATATAAACATTTATGTATGTATGTATGTATGTATGCATATAGGTATGTAAGGATGTGTGTGTTTATATGTATATGTATATGTATGTGTGTGTGTGTATATATATATATATATATATATATATATATATATATATATATATATATATATATATATATACACATACACACACATACATATATACACATATATATACACACACATACACTCACACACACACACATATATATACATATACACATATTCATATATATACATATACACATAAACATATACATACAAATATACATATACATATATACATATAGGTATTATCTGCAACACAAAATATCTTTGGCATAATTGGTAATTTTGAGCTGAGTCATTCTAAAATATGTTTAAAAGAGAAAACCCCCAAAATACAGGGCTTTTGCACTAGGCTTGGGGAAAAGCTCAGAGCTCTTTGTGATTGTATAACTGAAATTCCTGTGCTTAAGAGAGAGAGAGAGAAAAAAAATTAAACAAAAAAGTAAAACAGAGAGATATGTATATATATATATATATATAACAAAGAAAGATTGAAGATAGAGGGGGAAAAATGGCAGCTGTATGTTTTTTCTCTTTTCTTTTTTGCGTTATGTTAGCTGTTGCTGTTCATCACAAAAAGCTCTGGATGTGTTAAAATCCAAAAATACAAACAGGAGGAAAGAGGGGTGTTGAGAAGGCTAGAAACTGGCTACGGACGACTCTAAGCCCAACAGTTACTTGAAGGCTTGCTATAGCTTTCTTCTTTTTTTTCAAATTTAAAAATGACAAGGATTAATTCATCACATGTTACACAGTAAATCAAATTGCAGGAACAATGGGAAAACTAGTTGAGGTAATCAATGATACAAATAAAATTAACAGGTCAAGATATAGGTCATAAAATTCTGGTTAAAGGCTAGATACATAAATAATTTAACAAAATGAATATATATTCCACTTTGGTGTTTCCCACTGTCCAACTTTTTTTTAAGATTTACCATTTAACAAGTAGGAGACAAATCCATGCGTTAAAAGATGACGTCTACAAAAATTAGCGTCTATTTACTAGGATGTACACATAGCATACACAGATGTGCATTAATATGTACATAACCCTGATCCACTCATTCAGCTCTGCAAGCCCTTAGGTGACTGCTGAGGGTGCTGTAGTGACAGTTTTTTTCTATATGATGGAAAAAAAATAAGGGCACCATATTCCAATTCACAAAACATGAATTCCAAGAAGAGACTGCTGGAAGGTTCTTTGAAAAAAAAGAAAAAAAAAAAGTATATCATAAGTATTATATTCAACCAGTCAACATGTTCAAAGACAAATATTCTTCTTTGCTATGCATTCGAGAGAGCCTTAGCAACCTCAGTGAAAAAAATAGAAAACATTTCTGGAACATGAATCAAAAATTAATTATAAGGAGGCACCAGATCAGCTTTTCTTCCTGGATTCTCAATCATCACAATGTGTGATATGATCAGTCATCTGATCATTGGATGGTGTTTCAATATGGTCCATATTCCGGGGGGTTACGCAGGTGAAAATGAACCTTACTGAAATGCCACTGGACTGACATCAATGGCTGATCACACCACACTCTCACTATGAGCCTATCAGATGTATATACACTACATAAAGATGATATATATAGGCAGTGTTAACTACGTCTCACTCCATGAGACGAGGCCCAGGCCACAGTCACATATGAGGCGATAAAACACAACCTGTTCATCAAAAGTTCCCATTGAATCCCATCGCGAGAGCTGAAATCTGTGACACCATCGGCCAAACTCGTCCACAGTGATTGCAAAGACCGTACCATGAGAATAAACTGGGCTTTGATGTGGGAAGTGAACAGCTGAGGCCAACGCCTTTCTGATAGCTAAACTCTACGTGTCTCAGATTCTCTTTGGGGGGGAGAGGATTGTTACTGCATTAAAGGCCTCAGAGTTTTCAAAATCCATCATTAGTTCTCAAAGCATGCAAAGATGCTATAGCCTACTGACTTGCAACTGAGAAACATTGACTTTGTTATCAGGTTTGTGTAAGCTTCAGCCTGGTCACTGCCCAAATCTTAGCCTTCATTATCATTATTGAAAGAGGACTCATTCACATGTATACATATATACTGAAAACATATATATATGTATTGGGGGAGGGGAGAAATTGAGACTCATCCAAAATATTCTAGCATTTAAAATGGGGGAGGGGGTAATCTGTTTATATCAGAGAATCAGGCTTTTCATGGTCATTAGAGCATGTCTATATACAAGGTTATATAGACTCGGCTTTGAATCAAGAGTGAGACTGGTCTGAGCTGAGAACATTCGGGTGATGAACTGTGATGGAGAGCAGCTGGAGGGAGAGGAGACAATGTGATATCTGCCACTGAGATGAGGGAGTCCACTTGGCTTAGAGGACAATATGGCAACGGTACTGGTATGTCACAGCAGCTTCATGCACACTTTCGCCTCTAATAAGAAATAAGAGAAGCAATACTGTTAGTGGGTGAGGGCTAGTATACGATACAACGTGGTCAATACACTGGGAAAATTGCACTGTGAAAAACCCATGCTTGCTACCTGATTGTCCCAGAATCATAAATCTATTATCTGATGTCTAAGCGAGCACACACAATCATCTTGAGAATAATCACCTTACAGTAATAAAAGGAATATGTTAAAATACATGAAAATATTGTACACTGCTCTACACATGTTCTATTAAAGCCTGCTGACCGGACATAATATGGTAGTAGGAAGACATATAGAGTGGTCATAAGGTGAGAGAAAGGAATAAACGATCAAAAATAAATATTCTACTCTGTAAGACATTAATAGCAAATCCCACTTTCAGTAAGTTGTACCCAATGTAAAGCTTTAAAAATCATGCAACTGATTTTTGTGGTGCCCATAAAAAATAAATAAAAATAAAAATAAAAATAAATAAATAAAACAGGGATCTTGGTGTTTAGATGACACAAGCTCTACTTAGGAGACATAAGGTTCCGGAACATTGTTACTCTATATAAAGTGGATATTTTCACCAACCCAAATCATCTAGCCAAGTACAGAACCCAAGACAACCAAGACCCCCTTGTGCATAACCAAAACAAGGCAGTGACAGAGCGACTTACCTTGAGCCACTTGTCGACACATTTGGTGTGGAACTCATGGAGACACGGTAATACTCGTAACATCTGCCGAAGCTCGAAGTCACACATGCAAATCACACATGTGGTTTGTTTAGTGTCAGACTTCTCCCCTGTATACCTGGAAATTATGTGAATTCATTTTGATTGTGCAAACAGTATGATCTACACTTATTTCTTTTTCTTTTTTTGTAGGGAAAAGGGAAGGAAACTCATAAAATTCCTTTTCATGGGAAAACTACAATCAAATATTTGTTGTCTCTTTATATTAAAAAAGAAAGAAAAAAAATTACTCTCAGTAATATCAAACTACTGAAACTAATAAGACAATCAAATATTATAAAAACAAAAAACAAATTGAAAAAGGTAGAGAGAAGAGGAAAAACAAAACCAGAAAAACAAAACGACTTTTTATAAACAATCATTGTAATTCTTACGTAAAAGACAAACAATGACCAAACTGAAATTACTACATTACCAAATAAACAACTCAGGAAAATCTGCTTACCTATAGGACGGGAGTTGGTCAATCACTGTTTTCAAAAGGCCTCTGGGTTTGGCCTCACCCAGCCTCTCTGCCAGATGTAGTAAAGCCTCATAGTTCTCCGTGTCGGGGGCTTCTGCTGGCACTGGGTCTACCATACTGTATTGGTGTAGTGATGGATGCGACAACATTGCCCTGGAAATATATTCATGTCCACTGAACCATCCATATGCACACATAAAAAAGAAAGAAAAAAAAAGCTGTAAATGAAACACATATATTGTATATTGTACATCATTCGTAACTTAAAAGAGATGCCACAGAAATAAAAACACCTAAAGTAACTTACAAGAAATGTAAGAGAATGCCAGGGTAAGTAGCCGCCGCAGCAGCAGCACTGGGAAGTGGAGGAGGGGGTGGAGGTGGGGGGGCGGCTGGGGGCATGGTATTCCCTCGCCAGCTGGAACTACTGCGTCTGGTGCTTCCCAAACTGCTTCCACTGCTTCCTCGTGGTCCTCTCATTCGGCCCAGGACATGGCCTTGTCCTGGTCCTCGGTAAAGGCCGCGGCCCAACATGTCAACACTTGCTCCCCGTGCTCCTCCGCCACTCCCGCTGCTGGCCTGGGTATTTTGAAGGAGAAAATTATATGAAATATATATAATGTACTGTTTTAAAATAATATTAAGCACCAGGTCTTAAATAAAATTGAAGACAAATAAGTAAAGCTGATGTTAAAACTCAACCAGGTAGACTTACATGTAAATGATGAAGTTGATGCAGGTGAGTATGAGCAGGGAAGGGGGTAACCAGAGGAGGCGTTGGTTGTTGGTGGGCATGGTGGTGGTGCTGTGGGGGTAACTGGGGGGGTACTCCCACTCCCAGACTCTGTGGTGCGGCCGACAGCTGTCCAGGAACAGCAGTGAGTTGGGTGGGTACGGCCTGAGGAGGAGCCACTCCCATGGGGGCTTGGCTGTACAGGGAGGTGTGAGTATGAGGGGGCTGAGGTGTGGCAGCCATCAGCTGGGGGGTTCCAGGTGGGGCCAGCAGAGGGCCAGCCGCATGATGCCCTGGGGGCACCATAGGCGCGTAGTGGTGCTGGGGCCCAAGGCATCCTCCGTTCATCTGGAAGTTGACCAGCAGATTCATTTCTATTAGTCCCCCTTACTCAAAATTCCCTCGCAATGCACATTCTGGGGCTCAGGGCCTCCTGAAACTCTACATAAATATCATTTTTATTTTTCCTTGTCTTCTATGTACGATGGAAAGTATAATACCTGGTACTGATGATGGAGAGGTGGATTGGAACAAAGGAAGGAGTGCACATTGCAGTGATGGAGGCGTGGAACATTGCCGTATGTGCCGCCACTGGCACCACTCATCTGTCAGGCAAATAGTCATTGCATCACTGAATTACATCCATGCATGATGTGCTTGACATCTCAACCAGTTATAGCCACTCAGTGTTCAACTTTGTATAATCAGGTAGTAAATCAACATTGCATTAATCAATTAACAATACAGAATCAATAATTCTTTAAATAGCAGCTGATTGACCATTATCTGAATATAATTAGAGTTTTAATAGAAGCAACTTAAGTTAATTGCTTTCTGAATGAGATATTGATAAGATAGTTTTCTGATTTTGTTGCTAATGAAAGTGCCATTCATAAAAACAACTGTTGAAAATAAAGAGAGACAGTGATCAAAATGTCAAATATATTGTTTCCATGGACGTTTTAATTCCATCTGACCAAGGCCACTTTTATCATGTAATTTTATACTGATGATAAAACACATGTTGTTTTTTCTATTATACAAATAGTGAAAGTAATCTCACTACTGGGCAGAAAGATATTATTAAGTATTAAGAAAATACTGTATATAAATACCATTTGACTCCTCCATTCGTTAATCCACTCTAAAATGGTGCAAAGTTAAAAAAAGAAGAAGAGGCCGTGAAAGATGAAGATAATCTAATCCAAAATAATTGGAGAGAGAGAGAGAGAGAGAGAGAGAGAGAGAGAGAGAGAGAGAGAGAGAGAGAGAGAGAGAGAGAGAGAGGAGAGAGAGGGGAGAGAGAGGGAGAGAGAGGGAGAGAGAGGGAGAGAGGGAGAGAGGGAGAGAGGGAGAGAGGGAGAGAGAGAGGAGAGAGAGGAGAGAGAGAGGAGAGAGAGGGAGAGAGGGAGAGAGGGAGAGGAGGGAGGGAGGAGGGAGGGAGGAGGGAGGGAGGGAGGGAGGGAGGGAGGGAGAAGGAGGAGGAGAGGAGGGAGGAAGGGAGGGAGGGAGAGAGGAGAGAGAGGGGAGAGAGAGAGGGAGAGAGAGAGGGAGAGAGAGGGGGGGGAGAGAGAGGGAGAGAGAGAGAGAGAGAGAGAGAGAGAGAGAGAGAGAGAGAGAGAGAGAGAGAGAGAGAGAGAGAGAGAGAGAGAGAGAGAGAGAGAAAGAGAGAGAAAGAGAGAGAAAGAGAGAGAAAGAGAGAGAAAGAGAGAGAAAGAGAGAGAAGGATGGGAGAGAGGAGAGGAGAGGATAGAAGAGAGACAGGTAGAGAGACAGAGAGGAAGAGAATAATACCACACATTTACTTTTACATAAGAAAAAACCTGACAACTTACCTGGTGTGGAGACGTCTGCACATGGCTAGTGTTGAGGTGGTGTGTGTGGTGAGGTTGGGTGGGTGTGGCACACATCATTGATGAAGGGCCTCTGGCATGGGCATGGGCATGGATATGGACGGCCTGATGCTGCTGCTGATGCTGTGCTTGGTGATGCTGTGGTTGGTGATGCTGGGGCTGGTGTTGCTGCTGCTGTTGCTGCTGGAACTGGTGATGATGCCCTCCTCCGCTGTTCATACTTGACATTGCCAGAGTCACGGGCACCTGAGGGTAAAAGGGGAAGGATGCGGTGGATGAGTTTTGGATTATTACATAGAATGCTTTGGTAAATACAGTAATGTGTTGGTGTGTTTACTGCGGTGGGGCTTAATGTGTTCAGAACTGTCAAGTATGATGATCATTGGTATGCAATTATATAGGTATTTCATGTAATATCAATGTCATATTAAATGGCAGCAGCACGATCTTAATTTTTACAATTTCGAACACTTGCACATGAAGATAAAAATGGAAAAGTTAAATCTGAAAGAATTATGCAACCCATACTAAATTTTTGTTAATGTGCTATTGCATCACTCATATATTTCATTACTTTGGCATGTAAACTTCCTTACATACATACACACACACACACACACACACACACACACACACACACACACACACACATATACACACTCATTTTCATTCTTTCTTTTCAAAAACTATCAAGTCCTTCACGTCAGGGCAAGTCCCTGACCCTACCACCCTTTAAAAAGAAGTTAAAAAAAAATATCTCCTCTCTCTGTAAATCTATGCAAAAGAGGACCCTTAAAACTGCCACTGCAATCCTCAATGCATTACTAGAGGTGTGAAACTGATATTGAAAATGTATCCACCAGGCATCCATAATTTCCCTAACACAGACCTCAACTTGGAAAACCCTTTTTGAATCACGAAATGGAATTAATATCCTATTATGTAGTTTCGCACTAGGATTCAGAGCAATTGGTCAATTAAGTTATCTAATTGAGCACATAGTCACCTGGGCTAATACTGGTATCACATATGTATGTGTGTATGTATATATATATATATATATATATATATATATATATATATATATATATATATATATATATATGCACACACACACACATAGACACACATATATTATAAATAATATACATATACACATACATATATACATAAAGGTAATAACAGTAGTAATGCCAACAGTAGTAGTAGTAGTAATAACAACAATACTTATCATAGTTATCATCATTAATGGTAACATTAGTGATGACAATAACAATAACTGAGATGGACTTTGAGAATACATAACTTACCTAATTCTCCCTCCCCCGAAAATAAAGGTTAAAAAAATACACAAGTCTACCGTAAATTTTCAGAGAAAACACATTCTGTACAGACCAATTACAACAATCAATATATATATATATATATATATATATATATATATATATATATATATATATACACACAGTTTCCTTACAGCTCAAGTAACCTTTTACCTCATACTACTGACAAACCGATTTACCTACAAGCACATTAATAGCTTACATGCATAAATAAAACTTTTGTCTTTGTCAACCGTTTTCGCTCATTTATATTGAATAAAACTAATTCCACAAATCACTTTATCCTTCATATTGAACGAATTTCATATTTATATACTTTTCTTTCTTCACATACAATAACATAAAATTTACTGTTGAAGAATTATGATAAGACCTTCAAATTCAAGATATTCCTTAATTAACGTAACGTTATTTTATGCACGACTCAATGAATAGATAAAATACTTTGTTGAAAAAATGAGAATTCCAAGAATAACTATTTAAACGTATAATATATTCCTAAAACAAAACCAAGAAGAAAAAGTATCTATAAAATATTTTTTTCCTGAAATTGATGAAAACCCTATTTTATTCTAATCACGAGGATATCTGAATACATATTTAGACATTTCTATTTCCTGCTCTGGTGAGACAAAAAGAAATTGAAAGCTAAAAAAAAAAAAAAAAAAAAAAAAAAAAAAAAAAAAAAAAAAAAATCCAGCGGTAAAATATCGGGCCAAACTATTATATTTATTGTGAGTCGTTATTTTTAGCATCTGCTGGAATATCTGATATGTTATGCATATCCCTGGAAAATATTCATTGTCGTATTTCTACATCTGATATTCTCTGAACCTAAATGCTAAAATATTCGAAACCACTTGCATCTCTTTCAAGAACACCAGCTCATGTAGTGCATAATATTCTTGAAAAAGAAAGAAAGAAAAAAGAAAATGGAATGTATCTCAAATTTATGATATTTCTTACAATCACATGCTAAAATATTCGGAATTTCCCCAACCTCCTGCTAAAAATATCCGATATTTCTCTAAGTTTACGCCAAAATGACCTTCTTGCTTGCCGTCCCGTGCTAAAATATCCGATATTCCACACCGTCCGTGCTAAAATAACCAATATTCCTTTCATATCTATGTAACAATACTCGATATTCTCCTCTCCACTGTGTTACCCAGCTCTCCCTGTCCTCTTACCCATTGCTAGTCCCACCTGCTTTATCTCCTTTTTTCTCTCTCCCTTTAACCTTATGATCCCTTCCCCGTCTCATCTAATGCCCCCATAACGCCGGTCCCACCTTCCCCTCTCTTCTCCTCCAATGACCTCTCTTCCCTCTTCTCAATTCCCAACCCCCTTACCTTGTTCTATCTTCACCGACTCCCCCCTATCCTCACATACCCAAACCTCATACCCTCTTCATCTCAACCACCTTCCCTATTCCCCTCTCCCTCTTACCCTACCTCCCCCCCTCATCTATAACCCCCAATACCTCCCCTTTCTCGAACCCAACCTCCTCTCCCCCCGCTCACCTCCACCCTACATCCCTACCTCCCTCTCCTTCCTTCTAACCCCTCCCACCCCCCACCCCCCTCCAGCTGTATCGAACTTCACAAACTGTATTCTCCAACAACAAGCAAACTACAACAACAGCTTACATTTCCCATAAACTTCGGACGATATCCGCGCCAACGCTATACAACTTCCTGGATTCTCCGTTAGTTTTCTTATTTCCCCCCCCCCCACTTCCCTTTCTTCTCTCCCCCCCTCCCCCGGCCGCCGCTAAGAGCTACCTTTGGCGAGGTTAGCTTTAAAAGGGATAAGGTTCTTTTATTTTATATGGAGTAATGTTAGGTAGACAGATATTCATGTAGGTGTGTGGCGTGTGATGGGAAACGTGCGCATACATTAATGCGAGCATAAACATACACAGATGGATGCTAATATCACTTGTAGACGCGTATATATTTAAGTCTCTCTCTTCCATTCTACCCCCCCGCTCGCTCTCTCTCTCTCTCTCTTTCCTTCTCTCTCTCTCTTTCTTTTTCCTTCTCTCTCTCTCTCTCTCTCTCTCTCTCTCTCTCTCTCTCCTTATCTCTCTCTTTCTTTTTCTCCTTCTCTCTCTCTTTCTTTTTCTCCTTCTCTCTCTCTTTCTTTTTCTCCTTCTCTCTCTCTTTCTTTTTCTCCTTCTCTCTCTCTTTCTTTTTCTCCTTCTCTCTCTCTTTCTTTTTCTCCTTCTCTCTCTCTTTCTCTCCCCCCCCCCCTCTCTCTCTCCTACCCAATCCTTCCAGAAAACAGAGAAAAAGAAGTAAAAGAAAAAGGGAAGCTCAGAGGGGAAAACCGAAGAGGGAGAAGGGCAAAGGCGAATAAGAACAAGAAATTTGAGAAAAGGGTGGGAAGACTAAGCGGAGGAAGAGGAGGAGGCGAAGGAGACAAAGCGATTGAAATTCTAAAAAAGAAAGAAAGAAGAAATACGAGAAGAGGGTTTAAAATAAATCGGCGCAAGTTAGAGTAGGCGAGAATGAAAGAGAGAGAAAATGGGAGAAAGAAAGTGGTAGGTAGATAGATGGAGAGAGAAAGGGAGGAATGGAGGGAATGGTGGAAAGAAAGTGAGGGAAGGAGGGAGAGGGAGGGAGGAAAGGAGTGAGGGGGAGAGAGGGAGAGAGGGAGAGAGGGAGGGAGGGAGGGAGGGAGGGAGGGAGGGAGGGAGGGAGGGAGAGAGAAAGAGAAAGAAAGAAAGAAAGAGAGAGAGAGAGAGAGAGTAGTAGTAGTAGTAGGTAGATATATATATAGAGAGAAAGAGAGGGAAGGAGGTAGGGAGGGGGAGAGAATGGTAGAGAGAGAAAGAGAGAAAGAGAGAAAGAGAGAAAGAGAGAGAGTGAGAGGGAGGAGCACAGGGTAACAGCATACTTAGCCCCGCATGCACAGATCGATAAAGAAGGTCGTGGAGTCATGTATGCAGCGACGAAGGATGTAGAGACAAGGGGGAAGAAAGATAGAGAAAGGGGGAAAGGGGGAGAAAGATATATGAAACAAGAAAGGAAGAAAAAAGGGGAGAAGTGGGAGTAGAAACGAAAAGATGGGGAATAGGCGAGGGGAAGTGAGGGTCGGACGAAGAGGGGAAGGGAGAATAAATCAATACAGTGGCCTCAGTTAGTAAATGAAAGACTGAAAGAGACGGAAGGGAGAGAGGAGGAGGAGGAGGAGGAGGAGGAGGAGGAGGAGGAGTAGAGGAGGAGAAGGAGGATGCAAGAAAGGAGGGAGGGAGTGAGACAAACAATAGGAGAAAATAAAGTGAAATAGAGATAGATGATGAGAAGGAGGGGGAGAGGAAAGGAGAGTTAGAAACGGAATGAGAAGGTAAAAAGGGGGGGGTGAGAGAGAGAGAGAGAGAGAGAGAGAGAGAGAGAGAGAGAGAGAGAGAGAGAGAGAGAGAGAGAGAGAGAGAGAGAGAGAGAGAGAGAGAGAAATACACAATTTCTTAAAACATGTCAGAAGAATGAACAACGCAAGAAGAAACGAGAAAGAAAGGAGAGAGAAGGGAGGGTAAAAAGTTGAGAGTAATTTCCCCTGATGCCTGAGGCGAGGAGG
>NC_061841.1:6298623-6302200 GCF_019202785.1 Penaeus chinensis
CAAAGAAAACAAAGAAAACGGACAGACATACTTAATCGCATATTGGAAAAAAAAAAAAAAAAAAAAACTTGGGGCCTAATCGAGATACCAGAGGCAAGGCAAGAGAAACCATATTACGAGACGGTTATTAAAAAATAATAAAATAAAAGACACACACAAATATATGTATATATATGCATACACACACACACACACACACACACACATATATACATATATATATATATATATATATATATATATATATATATATATATATATATATATATATGTAGAGAGAGAGAGAGAGAGAGAGAGCGGAGAGAGAGAGAGAGAGAGATGAGAGAGAGAGGAGAGAGAGAGAGAGAGAGAGAGAGAGAGGAGAAGAGAGAGAGAGAGAGAGAGAGAGAGAGAGAGAAGGGAGAAGAGAGAAGGGAGATAGAGAGAAGGGAGAAAGAGAGAAGGGAGAAGAAGAGAGAGGGAGAAGGAGAGAGAAAGAGAGAGAGAGGGGAGAAGAGAAGAGAAAGAAAGAACCTTCTCATAAACGGTTCCCAGACACTGCATATTCATACACGCCCGCCCGCCCGACCAAGCGCCCGCCCACCCATGTCACTGACGATGCGCGCCCATGGGCAACGACGGACAACGAGCCGAAAGGAAGAGAGGAGGTCTGTGTGTGTGTGTGTGTGTGTGTGTGTGTGTGTGTGTGTGTGTGTGTGTGTGTGTGTGTGTGTGTGTGTGTGTGTGTGTGTGCATGTGAATGTGCGTCTGCATGTGAATGTGAATGTGAATGTGCTTGTGCTTGTGCATGTGCATGTGCATGTGCATGTGCTTACGTGTAGCGTTTTCGTGTATGTCTACGTGTATGTCACTGAGTGTTTACGTGTAGACTTTATATGAGTATGTATGTGTCTGTCTGTGTACGTGAGCGCGCACAGCTAATTCTCGACAAGACGGAGTTCCATCTTGAAGTAAGAGCAAAACGCGAGACGATTTAAGTTTTGGAACAGTAAAGCCAAATATACGAGGGGGAGAAATTGCGAAGGAAGACCACAGGCTTAAACATTCTAAAGATACATACACACAAAGGAAATAAAACGAGGGACGGAGGGGGTGGACAGAGAGAGACAGAGAGGGAGAGGAGGAGAGGAAGAAAGAGGGGTGGGGGGAGGGAGGAAGAAAGGGCGAGAGTGAGAGAGAGGAAGAGCAAGGAAGAGAAGAGAGAAAGAATGAGAGAAAGAGAGAAAGAAAGAAAGAAAGAAAGAAAGAGAGAGAGAGGATGAATACACAGAAACACACAACACATTTGGAAGATGAAGATCACGTTCTGAATCATAATCAGTTTCTCTCTCTCTCTCTTTCTCTCTCCCTCTCTCCCTCCCTTCCTCTCCCTCTCTTTCAGGAATAAATACAATCTTTCTATCTTGAGACATGCATTACATCGCGTGTTTTGTCCGCTCTAGCAAGGACGGTCAGGTCTTCCTTCTCATTTTCCTGGCTAGTATCAATTATATATTTATTGCTGTGTGCTTACGTGCTTTGAACAAGACGAGGGTATGCACACAATAATGCGAGTATACTTGCACACACAGATGCATACATACAACTAATCTCTCTCTCTCTCTCTCTCTCTCTCTCTCTCTCTCTCTCTCTCTCTCTCTCTCTCTCTCTCTCTCTCTCTCTCTCTCTCTCCCTCCCTCTCTCTCTCTCTCTCTGTGTGTGTGTGTGTGTGTGTGTGTGTGTGTGTGTGTGTGTGTGTGTGTGTGTGTGTGTGTGTGTGTGTGTGTGTGTGTGACTCTCTCTCACACAACCCACCTCCTCTTCCTACCCAAGGACGAGTTAAAACCAGTAAACCTTACAGATAATTCCATTCCGCCTGGTCCCCTGCTTCTCCCCACCCCCTCCCTCACTTCCCCACCTCCCTTTCTTTTCCCCACCTCCAACCCTCTTAGCTATATCCCCCTCCCTCCTACCCTAACCTCCACCCTCCTTCTCCCTCCCTCTCTACCGCATCCCTCCCCTCCCTTCCCCCCCACCACTCCCTCTCTCCTCCCTTCCTTTCCCTCCACCTCCCCTCGCATACCTCCCTTCCCTCCCCTCCCCCCTCCCCCAGCGAATGACGTCAGAGCAACAGCGTTACGTATGCGACACAGCAATCTCAACAGGCCCCACCTGACATATATACGTCTTTGCTGACCACGGGGTTAAAACTTCTTTCTTCTGCCCGCCTCCTGTTTTGTGAGCCCGGGATAAGTTACTTGGAAAAGAGGAGACTTGCGATGAAGATAAAGATAAAGAGAGAGATAAGAATGAAGATGAAGGTAAATAGAAAGAGTCGATAGGTAAGTAATCTAATTAGGCCCCACCTGAAATGTATACGTCTTTGCTGACTGCCGGGTTAAAATATCTTTCTATCTACCTTCCTAAGACCGAGATTCAGTTAATTGTGACAGATGACACTGGGATAAAGATAAAGATAGACAGCAAAAACGAGAGTTGGAGACGACAAAAAGGAAAAACAAAAAAAACAAAAAAAAAACACGTAAGCTGTCATAAAAGAAATCACGGATGACAATTTGCCTCCGTAACCCTTCCCCCCACCCCCCCCCCGCCCTCCCTTTCCACCACCTTCCTTCCTTCCTCTGTCACCCTCCCTCCTCCTTTCCTCATCCCCTCCTCTTTCCCTTCAACCAACATCCCTCTCCTCACCCCTCCTCCTCTCCCTTCCCCTACCCCCATCCACCCCTTTAACCCCCCCTCCCCCCGCACCTCGGCATCCGTCATGCGTCCTTCGTCGCGATCACACTAAGGTCAGCCGATGCATTATTACCCGCCTCTCGCCCCAGTCATCTTCTCTCTGACCCGGAGGAGGAGTGGCTAACAGCTGCGACACACAAAGAGGAGGAGGAAGAGGAGGAGGAGGAGGAGGAGGAGGGAGGAGGAGGAGGAGGAGGAGGAGGGGAGGAGGAGGAGGAGGTGGAGGAGGAGATGGGGGTGGGGAAGGAGGAGGAAGGGGTGGGGGGGGGGCAGTCAGTAGCTCGTTCGCCGTTTTCTTTCTGTCTCGCGTTTTCTTTGTCTTTCGGTTTCTTTGTTGGTCTTGTCTCTTTCTCTCTGTTGATTGGTTTGGGTTCATTTTTTTTTTCTTTGCTTGTCTTTGTTTTCCCTTTCTTTCTTTCTCTCTCGCTCCCTGTTGGTCTCTCTCTCTCTCTCTCTCTCTCTCTCTCTCTCTCTCTCTTCTCTCTTCTCTCTCTCTCTCTCGCCTCTCTCTCTCTCTCTCTCCTCTCTCTCTTTCTTTCTTATTCTCTCTTTCTTTCTTATTCTCTCTCTTTTTACATTTGTCCTAGTCCGACTGTCTCTCGTTCTGTCTCTTTCACATTTTTCCCACTCGTGCTTCCTTTTTCTTCTCTCTCTTTCTCTCTCTCTCTCTCTCACTCTCTCTCTCTCTCTCACTTCATCTCTCTCTCTCTCTCTCTCTCTCTCTCTATATATATATATATCTTTCTCTTTCCCTCTCTCTTCCTATAGCTTTGTTATTCCATCAAGGTTTACCGCGAAGGTCGATTTCCAATCTAATCTACCCCTTCACGTAACCTCTAAT
>NC_061841.1:6312300-6324800 GCF_019202785.1 Penaeus chinensis
GAGAGAGAGAGAGAGAGAAGGAACTTTGCTAAAGCTGCCCCGAAGATGTTCAGATATGCAGTTGGGGGAGGGACGGGGGAGGGGGAAGGGGGGGAAGGGGGCACGGGGCAAGGAGAGATGACACATTCCAGAGAGCCTTATGACGTCAGCAGTTAGGTTGATGTAAAAAGAAAGAAAAAGAAAGGGGGAGGAAGATAATTATAGGCAGGGGGAGGAAGGGACGATGAGAACGAAGACGAGGAAAAGGAGGAGGTGAGGAGAAGGAAGAGAAGGAAGAGGAAGAGGGAAAAGGGGAGAAGGGAGAGAGTAAGAAAGATGAAAATGGAGAAATGCAAAATTGGAAAAGAAAATTATGGAGAAAAACTGAGGAAAAAAATTAAGGGAGCAAGAAAAAGAAAAAGAAAATACGACGAACTAACAGAAAGGCGAATGTGGCTAAAGCTAAAAAAAAAAGAAAAAAAGTACTCACAGAAAACACCACCACCAACCAAAGAATACAGAGAAAGCAGAAAATGCAATAAAGCAAGGAATAATACTAATGACTCATCAGGCTCACTAATACTCTAAATATTTCACGTATCAATTTCCGATATCGCTCTTCAGGCCCCGAAACACTTGAGCCAATGCGATATATATTTTTTTTTCTATATGCAAATGAATCAGACACTCCTCATTAATATTCGCCCGGGAGCTGATTAGACATGTCATTATGAGAAATACAAATAAATTGAATGCATACGTATGTAAGTGAAGTGATGGTAGATGTTTTTGTTTTTGCTTTGATGTTTTTCGTATTTTATAGTTATTAATTAAATTATTTACTTTCATTTATTTATTATTATTAATTTATTTATTATCTGCTCCTAGTCGATATTTTCTATTTCGTTATAATACATATTCGTCTCCTTTTCTCTTTCTTTCTCCCTTTCTCTTCTCCTCTCCCTTTCTTTCTTTCTTTCTCTTCCCCTCTCCCTTCCTTTCTCTTCTTTCAATCGACTCTATGTTCCTACCTCCCTACTCTCCCCCCCCACTTCTCTACTCTTCCTTACCTCCCTCCTCCACCTCCCTACTTCCTCCCTCCTCTACCTCCTCTCTCTCCTCCACCTCCCTACTTCCTCCCCCACCCTCCCCCACCCCGACTTCCCCACAGAACCTAGCCAGCGTAGCACCGCGTCGCTCCAGCCTAACGGGGGACTTCCGGTGGCACCGAGGAGGCGACGGTGGCACTGCCTGGCACCCCGTCGTCCCGCTGCCAAGTCCCCCTTGACACCGCTCTTCGTTTATTTTCCCCGTTGATCTGTCCGTTTTTTTTTTTTTTCTATCTCTCTATTTTTTTTTATATATTATTATTATTCCCCCTCCCATCCTTCCTTTCTTACCTCCTTTTCCCTATAATTTTCTTAAGACATATTTCTTGCGCGTATTTCTCTCTCATGTCCTTGTATCACGACCACATTTTTTTCATTTGTTTACGTTCCGGCTTTCTCGCCGCCACAACAAAGGCTACGCACACAAACAGAAAAAAAGGGAGAGAGAAAAGGGAGAGAGAAAAGGGGAGATAAACAAAGGAGGGAACACACGAGAGAACAAGGAACAGATACAAAATAGAAACTATTAACAACTTACAGTAAAGACAAAATGAGACATTTGCAAAACATTTAAGTTAATTAAATCGATAAAGATAACAGTGGCAAGTAATGGCAGTTATAAAGACCGAAGCAATGCCAAATAAGAGGGATAACTAAAGAAATGTTAAAATAATATTCAAGTTAACAAACAAGTAATAACGATGATATTATTAATAAAGTAATATTAATGGCGGTAGTACTACGTATTAGTAGCAGCAGTAGCCTGAACAGTATCAATTGCAGTAGTAGTAGTGATAGTAATAAAAGTAGTAGTAGTAGTGGTGATGGTGGTGGTAGTAGTATAGTAGTAGTAATAATAGTAGTAGTAGTAATAATAGTAGTAGTAGTAGTAGTAATAGTAGTAATAGTAGTAATAGTAGTAGTAGTAGTAGTAATAGTAGTAGTAGTAGTAGTAGTAGTAGTAGTAGTAGTAGTAGTAGTAGTAGTAGTAGTAGTAGTAGTAGTAGTAGTAGTAGTAGCAGTAGCAGCAGCAGCATACGTACTAGTAGTAATAGTAGCATTAGTAGTAGCAGCTGTCGCAATATCAGTAATAATATTAATATAACAATAACAATATATTCCCAGACCAGGTGGTGTTTCTCCCATTACTCGATCCCCTCAGACCCAACCCTCGTGGTTCCCTTTCCTTTCCCCTCCTCGTCCCTTGGCTTCACTCCTTTCCTCTCTTCGTCCTCTTGCTCTTCCCCTTCCTTTGTGTTACTCTCCTAACTCCTCCCCTTCCCCCTTCCTCTCGTTGTCTTCTTCCTCTTCCCCTCGCTGTCCACGTGTCTTTTCCCCTCCCCTTCCCCTCATTACTAAGTTGCCTCCTTACCCTCCTCTCATTATCTCTTTACCTTCTCCCCTTCCCCTCAATGCCTCTTTGCTTTCTCTACCCCCTTTTACCCCTTTCCCTAATTCCCCTTTGACTTCCCTTCCTCTCATTACCCCCTTTGCCCCCTCCCCTTCCCTTTTTACTCCTTTGCCACCTCCCCTTCCCTCATTTCTCCCTTTGTCTCTTCCCCTTCCCCTTATTGCCCCTTTGTCTCCTCCCCTTCCCCTCATTGCCCCTTCGCCAACGCCCCTTCCCCTCATTACCCCTTTGCCTCCTCCCCTTCCCCTCATCGTCCTCCTCAGCCAAGCTTGCACCCCTGACTCTTCACCGTAATGGGAGGGGAACATGCGCGACCTTCTATTTATTATTCATTGGTCATTCCTCGCCTTACACCTCCGTGGCTTCCGCTCGCTGCCCCTTCCTGGATTCCGTCTCCTTGCCCCCTCACAGCCACAGACACAGACACACAGACATGAGGAGAGACACAGACACACATGCATGAGACACAGACACATAGACATGAAGGGAGGCAGACGCAGACACAGATATGAAAAGAGGCACACAAACTTGAAGAGTGATACAGCGACACAGTCATGAAGAGACAAAGGCATGAAGAGAGACAGACACACAAATATGAAGGGAAACGCACACAAACAGACATGAAGAAAGACACAGACACACAGACTTGGAGAAAGACACAGATACACAGACATGAAAAGAGACACACAGACTTGGAGAGAGATACAGCGACACAGTCATGAGGAGAGACACAGTCAGCCTTAAGAGAAGACACAGAGACCAAAGAGACACAGGCACGCAGACACATACATATAGGGGTAGACAAATATAGAATCACAGACATACAGATGAAGACATGCATTCAGAAGCAGATACATAGGCCTATGCCCATATATAAGCCACGCTTTCAACCTTCCATTCTATAATCTGAGCCTCCCCCATTCTTCCTCCTTTTCCCTTTTCCTTCTCATTTTTCTCTTTCCTATGCCACTTTTTCTTTTCTCATAGGTCTCTCCTTTTCTCTTTACTCTCCTTCCTTCCTACTATCTCTCTTTCCATTCTTCGCTCTTTCACTCTCCTTCCCTCCTATCTCTCTTCCACCTTCCTTCCCTCTTACTATCTCTCTTTCTCCTCTTCCTCTCTCCTTCTCTTCTTTCTTTTACTCCCCTTCAATCCGACTATCTCTCTTTCGCCGCTTCTCTCTTCCCCTCTCCTTTCCTCCTACCATCTCTCTTTCACTCTCCTTCCCTTCTACCATCTCCCTTTCTCCTCTTCCTCTCTCTTTCACTCCCCTCCCTCCTCCTATCTCTCTTTCTCCTCTCTCCCTCTCTTTCTCCTCTTCCTCTCTCTCTCTTCCACTCTCCCTCGCTCCTACCATCTCTCTTTCTCCTCTCCCCCTCTCTTTCTCCTCTTCCTCTCTCTCTTCCACTCTCCCTCGCTCCTACCATCTCTCTTTCACGCCCCTACCGCACCCACGGGTCAATAGAGCGAGAGGAGCGATCCCCTGGTGTGGGCGGGTCCAGGTGAGGGCGTGGGGCTCACCTCCCTCATGGAATCATGCACTCTGCTTTGTATACGTCATGTCCTGGAGCCACTCCCCCTTCCTTCACCCATCTTTATCCTTTTTCTCTCTTTCTCTCTCTCCTTCTTCTTCCTTTTAAGTGCTCTTTTATTTGTTTGACTGTTTATTGTATTATTGTTCTCATTCTTGTTTTCCTTTCCTTTCCGTCTTTTATCCCCTCTCTTCACTTCTTTACCATACTATATTGCTTTTCCATTCTTTACCTTATTTATTCTCTCGTTTATCTCTCTTCCCTTTTCTCCTTTGTCTCTTTCACTTCTCCCTCTGTAGACAACACATCTTTCCTTTCCCCTCTTCTTTGGATCCTCCTCTTCCTTTTCCAAGTTTTAGATTCGCATGCCCTTTGGTAACCCCAAGTCCTCCTACACTTTAAAAAGGAAAAAAATAAAAAAAATCTTATATACACAAAGAGTTTCCGTCTGCTTCTTGTACGACTCTATGTCAACTCCATAGCATGTGTGCGTAAACATACGCACACACAGACACCAGACACACAGACACAGACACACACACACAAGCTGATGATGAATTTCTGCTTCTCTTGTTTATATATGCACATCATATTTGTCTGTCTCCCTTTTCTCGATTTTTTTCTTTCTGTCTGCCTCGCTTTCTCCTGTCGTCTGTCTGCCAGGCTGTACGATGCACTCCCCCCACACACATACACACAATCCTGTCCCATCCTACACACACACACACATATACACGCGTGCACACACAAACATAGTTCCTCCCACCCTACGCACACACACACACACACACACACACACACACACACACACACACACACACACACACACACACACACACACGTACCACCTCCCGCCCTACGCACACACACACACAAACGCACACACTAGAGCTCGAGCTGAATTAGGCTACGCCACCTGCTATAGAGGGCTTCTTTGAGCATACAAATAAGTGCAAGTAGCCGCAAGATGTAGTCCCGTCGACGCGACCTACATCTACCGAGACTTCTCTAGCTCATTCTACCTTCTATGCTAGACTGGTCTCCCTGCCCCCCTGCTCTCCCCCCCCCCCAAGTCTGTTGCTCATTTGACCTTCTCCTGCTAAAATGGCCCCCTTTTCCTCTCTATAGATCCCTCCGACTTCTAATTTTACCTTCTATGCTGGAGAATCGTCTCCTTATCTCTCCCCCCCCCCTCGCCCTTTCCCGTCTTCCCCCTCTTCTGCTACTCATTTGACCTTCTATTCCTTAATTGTTTCCTCTTTCACCCTTTCCTCTTCTACCCCGTTGCTTATTCGAGTTTCTATTGGTGAACTTCACTTGCTCATTCTCAATTCCATGCTAGATTAGTCTCCCCCCCACTCCCTCCGTCCCGTTCTCCCCCTCCCCCCCTCTCCATCTGTTCCTCACTCTAATGCTAAACTCCCCCCCCCCCCCCCATCCTTTCTACTTTGAAGGATTTCCCCTTCTACCTTACCCCCAACCGACTTCTCTACCTCACTCTAGCTTAAGTCCTACACTCCCCACCCCCAACCACCAACTTTTCTTGTTCATTCAACTTTCAGCGTTATACTGGTTCCCCCTCCTACCCCATCCCCTATCCCCCCCGTTCCCCTCTTTATTTCCCCCTTCCCTCCATCCAAGGGTCTTGTATTCATATTCACGTGTTCAGTCCTGCGTGTATTGTTCAAAAAGTTATTTGCGGATATCACAGCAGCATCAAAGTGCCGGGTTATGTGTCATGAGATCTGGATATGATGTGTTCATATATACAGACATACATATATATATATCGCTCAATTTGTTCATTCTCGATGTTCATCAGTCTTCAATGTTATTTAGGTACGAGAACGTGAGGATTTCTTGTCAAATCTCTCTCTCTCTCTCTCTCTCTCTCTCTCTCTCTCTCTCTCTCTCTCTCTCTCTCTCTCTCTCTCTCTCTCTCTCTCTCTCTCTCTCTCTCTCTCATCATTAATTCTTCTGCTTCCCAAGAAAGCGAGCAAACTCACTACCGTATTCCGTGTTCAATATACTCTCGGCTGCTGCAATGTTCACTTTACCGGACAACTATTACATGTTCAACATTCTGGTAACTGATAAAAATTCACAGCGTCCTCTGCGTGCAACAGGCAGTCTATTGCAATGAAAAAAATCGATTCGCAACTGAACGTTCATTGCCGACGAAAAAATGCTGCATTTTGCTCCCCGACAAATGTTCAAATGTTCACCAATACATTTTAAAAAATGGGAGAAAGGAAGAGGGAAAATACGAAAAAATTTATTAACGAAAGTTTCCAACATTGGGAATAGCTAATTCGTTTACCTGCAAAGAGGATTTTTCAATTTTTATCTTACCATCTCTCTCTCTCTCTCTCTCTCTCTCTCTCTCTCTCTCTCTCTCTCTCTCTCTCTCTCTCTCTCTCTCTCTCTCTCTCTCTCTCTCTATTCCCTGTTTTCACCCTCATTTTCCTCTCTATTCCTCCCTCTTTATTTCCCTTTGTTTCTCTCAATCCCCTTAACCCCCTCTCTTTCTTCTCCCTCTCTTCCTCCTTCACTCTTTCTCTCTCTCTCTCCTCTTCTCAGCTATTCTAACCACCCCATTTTCCGTCCTTTCAACCATTCAACTCCTCTTTTCATTCCGCCTCTAACCCTCCCTTCTCCCTCCTTTCCTGTCTTATTTTCCAGCCTCCCTTTTCCTACCTTTCCTCCCATTCATATCCCCCCTTTTCTCCTCCTTCTTTCCCCTTTTATTCCGCGAGAAATTATCAGCAAAATCGCCAATACTCGGATACGCGCCGGTGCAACGAGAGTGAGTGCGCATGCGCGAGAGAGAGCGCTTCGCGAGTGTTTTCTCTCTCTTGGTTTTGTGAATACGCTCTAGATACAGCGTGGGAATGAGGGAAGGAAAAATGTGGGGGGAAAGAAGACGACTCGAGGGAGGGAGAGGGAGAGGGAGGGGAGGGAGGGAGGGAGGGAGGGAGGGAGAGGGGGAGAGGGGGAGAGGGAGAGAGAGAGAGAGAGAGAGAGAGAGAGAGAGAGAGAGAGAGAGAGAGAGAGAGAGAGAGAGAGAGAGAGAGAGACAGACAGAAAGAAAGATAAAGAAAACGAGAAGACAGAGAGAGAGAGAGAGAGAGAGAGAGAAATCGAGAAGACAGAGAGAGAGAGAGAGAGAAGATTGAGAAAGCGAGAAGACAGAGAAAGCACAGACAGAGAAAAGGGGGGCAGGGAGAAAGAAGAAAGAGCGAGGAAAATCGAAATTCCTCGCATCAATATATCGTTGAACACAAAGCACCCCTAGGCTGGGAGTGTTTGGCCTACAGCCTTGCAAGTCGATAACATAAATAAAAAGGGAAGAAAGAAAAAAAGGGGGGAGGGGAAAAGGGAGGGAGGGAAGGGGTAAACGGGAGGGAGGGAGGGAAGGTGTAAAGGGGACGGAGTGAAGTAAAGGGAAGGAGGGAGGGAAAGGGTAAAGGGAAGGATGGAGGGAAAGAGTGAAGGGAGGGAGCGAGGGAATGGGTAAAGGGGAAGAGCAAGGGAAAGGGTAAAGGGAGGGAAGGAGGAAAAGGGTAAAGAAGGAAGAAAGGGTGCGAAAAGAGGGATAGAAAAACAGAGTGAGGGAAAGAGGGAAGGAGAAATGGAAGACGTGAGAAAGAGAAAGAGAGAGAGAGAGAGAGAGAGAGAGAGAGAGAGAGAGAGAGAGAGAGAGAGAGAGAGAGAGAGAGAGGAGAGGAGAGAGAGAGAGAGAGAGAGTGAGAGAGGGAGAGAGAGAGGGAGAGGGAGAGAGAGAGAAGGGGGGGGAGGAGGAGGAGGCAGAGAATGATCAAACAACGAACCATAAATCATATTAAACATGTAAACAGCAAACAAAAGGGGAGGGCGAGAAAGGCAGCAAGTGTAAGGACAACATGAGTCAGGGTTTTCGCCCCCCCCCCCATCCCTTCCCATTTTCTGACCCCCACCACAGATCCCCTCCCCCCCCCGCCGCAGCCCCCACCCCGGCCAAAACATTAATGTGATGTACTGCGAGCGAGGGAACTGCCGCAATACCCGCACATACGCGCGCACATACATGTTACCAGACACCCAGACACACGCACGCAGACACACACACACATCCGCACACGCCCATCCAGCCATTCTATTAAACACACACACACACACAGACATGGACACGTATACATATACACGTATTGTTCTTTGAAAATCCACTTATCCTATTTTACAAAAAAAAAAAAAAAAAAAAAAAAAAAAATCTGTTTGTGGAGAGCTGGAACAACAGCATTTCCAAGTCTTGCTCGAGGGCCAAGTTCGGGTAACAAAAGCACACCCGCCAGGCCTACTCAGACAGACAGACATACAGACAGACAGACAGACAGACAGACAGACACACACACACACACACACATTCACACACACACACACAAAAAAAAAAAATGTGAATAGGGAGAAAATCAGATACTAGTTATGATCTCTACCGTATCTAAGCTATTGTCACTGACTCTCTCTTCCTTTCTTCCTTTCTTTTCTTGAGGTCTCGCATCCTATAAGTATGAAAACACTCAAAACACACACACACACACACAACCAACCCCAAAGTAAGCAAGAGTAATCACAGGCCCTTCGGAGGCGCCCGGACGGACGCTGTGTAGCTCGCCACGCAATCATAAGTACACATCACCCCCACCACTCCCTCATCACCCCCACCCCCACCATTCCCCCCATCATCCCCACCCCCACCACTCCCTCATCATCCCCACCATATGGTCGGTCCGCTCTTTTATAATCGTCGGCCGGACCACCCGCACGGAGGGAGGGAGAAAGGGAGGGGGAGGAGGAAAAGAGGGAGAAAGAGAAGGGGGGAAAGAGAGAAGGAGAGGGAGAAGGAGGAAGAGAGGGAGAGAAGAAGGAGACAAAAAGAGGGAGAAACAGCGTGGAGCGGAGAGGGAGAAAAAGAGAGAGACGGAAGGAGAGGGTTAGAAGAGGGAGGAAAAGAGTGAATTGGAGAGGAAGAAAAAGAGGGAGAAGCTGAGGGAAGAACAGAGTGGAGAAGAGACGGAGAGAGGGGGTAAGAAGAGAAGGAGATACATTGTGTAATAGAGGGAGAAGGGCCGAAGGTGGAAGAGACGGAGAGAAGAGAGGGGGAGTGAGATAAAACAAAGGGAAAGAGACAAAGAGAGAAAGCGAGAAAGACACACACACACACACACACACACACACACACACACAGAGAGAGAGAGAGAGAGAGAGAGAGAGAGAGAGAGAGAGAGAGAGAGAGAGAGAGAGAGAGAGAGAGAGAGAGAGAGAGAGAGAGAGAGAGGAGGCGAGAAAAAAAGGACCAACAACCCCGCCAAAACAACATAAAAAAGTAAACAAGTAAACAAGAAAAATCGACACAGAATGTGAGACAAAGAATAAGAAAAAAAGAAAACGAAAAAAGGGGGCCCTGCCTACACTAGCAATTCCCGCAGGCGTCCCCCACGCCCTGCTAGGAGGAACAGCTAGCTAAGCCTCCATTCGCTATTGTAGGCACGATTCTCATATCGGCTCTACCACGCCAGGCTGTGCTACGAGGCAGCCGGCCGCAGCATCGGGCAAAAAAAGACGATGTACTTCTCACACACACACAGAGGGTCTCGGTCTCTCGGTCTCTTGGTCTCGGTCTCTCTCTCTCTCTCTCTCTTTCTTACTCTCTCTCTCTCTCTCTCTCTCCCCTCCCTCTTCGATTTGATGAGTTACAGTGTGCTAGATACATTATATCGACTAGGAAGGCTCAGTATCTCAAGACCATATCATAATGATATTTCCACAGCAGAATGCGTCCTGTGCCTCGTTCCTTTATATAATAAGGATCATTATCATAATTATCAATTATCTTTTTTTCATGAATAACTTTTTCTACATCACTGTGGCTGTTATGGTAATTGTAACGTCTGCTAATTATTGACTCATTTTATTTATCCTTATTACTGTTTTCATTTTTATCATCATCACTGGGGTTTTCATCATTATTATCATCGTCCCCGACATTATCAGAATCGTTATTATTACCCTCACCATTTTATTTATTATCATAGGCCTAATCTTCCCAACTGCCATTAACTCTAGCATAATCAACATTATCCTCCTTCTAATAACCGTTATCAATCACCTCCCTCATTATCATCATTATCACCACCGTTGCCGTTCCATCCACCTTCCCAACCTCTTCCGGAGTGTAAAATAGCGCTGGCTTCCTCGTCCCGCGCGCCAGTCGATGAACGATCAATCTTTTAAGTCGTTGGGTCGTTCAATGGTCGTCCGGTCGTTCAGTTAAAGTTCGTAAAGTTGTTCGGCTCATGGTCGTACGGCTGCTCAGTCGATGGTCGTGCAGTTGTTCAAAGGCCGTAAGTTGTTCAGTCGGTGGTCGTAAGGTCGTTCAGTCAAAGTTCGTGTAGTTATTCAGTCGATGATCAAAACAGTTCTTTAGTCTACCGCTATACTGAGTTTGTCAGTCGTATTTTAACAGCAGTCGTTCAGTTCAATACCGTTCAATTGCCGTACAGTCGTTCAGTTCAATACCGTTCAGTTGCCGTACAGTCGTCAGTCGTTCTGTTGCAAAGCAGCACAGTCGATAATCGCACAGTCGAGCTCAGTTAATCAACCGGTGGCCGTATAATCGTCGACAAGCAGCCAGTCAGCAGCCATTAAATCGATTGCCATACTGTCTGTCACTCACTGAGGCGGTGGTCGTACAGCCAGTCATCCCATTCGTACAGAACCGAATAATTAACGACCTTGAGGAACAAGACTGAGCCTAAAATACGGAGGGATTCTGATTACTAGGGAGTGTGGGCGTTTTTTTTTTCGTTTTTTTTTAATGGGCGTAGTTGACTTTAGTTGCTTGGAGTGCTTGAGCAGCGTTTGTGCTCGCGGAAGTGAGGGTAAAAGTGTATGTGTGGAGATAAGCGGGTAAGTTTGTGGGAAGGATGGTGGGTTGTGTGTGTGTGTGTGTGTGTGTGTGTGTGTGTGTGTGTGAGTGAGTGAGTGAGTGAGTGAGTGAGTGAGTGAGTGAGTGAGTGAGTGAGTGAGTGAGTAAGTGAGTGAGTGAGTGAGAGAGTGAGAGTGAATGAGTGAATGAGTGAATGAGTGAATGAGTGAATAAGTGTGAGTAAGATTGTGAGTATGACTGTGCACGCGTGTGCGTTCGCCTGCGTGTTCCCTCCCGCCTGCGTGTTCCCTCCCGCGTGCCAGAAACTAGGAGGCGAAAACAGAAGGAGAAGGACACGGAGCCTGTCGCGAGAGACTAGTCCACCAGAACCGAGCAGCCGGCGTCGCCCCTACGCGCTGTAGGCTAACTCCGCAGCGACGGAGAATAGGGAGTATGGTATGGAGGGGTGTCGTAACAGGGAGTGGGTACAACTCCCACTTTTTGTGCCGCCTCGAATACCCCCAAATACCCCCTATCACCTCCCCCTCCTAATCCCACACCCTCCACACCCCCACACGCAGGCCGGGGCGCTTCCCTCGGCCGCCCACAAAAAACGAAGTTCTCTGTGACATTAACATGTTGCTCCTTCAGCACGCAAGTATGTCGCTTCCCCTCGACTCGCCCATGCGCGCGGTCGCCTCGTAGCTGTGTGCGTAAAGCCTTGTGTGTGTGTGTGCGTGTAAGTAGGTTTCGCGTCTGTGTGACTGCTTGTCTGGATACACACACACACACACAAGCTTTTGCTTACGCATACAGATTAGTGGAATTCAACTCATACACCCGGACATAATAAAGCGCCTAACCCAACATTCCACTCGGACGCGTCATCGTCGTCGTCATCGTCATCACCATGCTCATCTTCCTCGTCGTGGTATCATCACCATTACCATCATCATCGTCACCGTCACTACCATCATCATTGTGATCGCCATTGCCGTCGTCACCATAACCTTGGCGTGTCAGCACCGTCACCATCATCATCATCATCACCAGCACACAACAGCGCCACAGCCCTTGGCCCCCGCCGGCAGGTGAACTGTGATGATGGTGCCCGCATCCTGTCCTCCCCCCTTCCCCCCCTCCTTCTATCATACCCCCTTCCCCTCTCACCCTTGCTCCTCCCTCCTTCCACCATCACCCTTCTCTTCCTCCTCTCCCTCTTTCCAATCACTCCCCATCTCCCTGTCTCTCTCTCTCTCTCCTCTCCCTCCCTCTTCCATCATTCCCTATCCCCCGTTCTCCCTCATTACATCATCCCCTTTTCCCTCTCTCCTTCCTTACATTATCCACCTCCCCCCCTCTCGCCCCTTCTTCCTTCCACCTCCCCCTTCCCCTCTCACCCCCCCCCCCCCCCCTTCATACGTGGCTGCCTCACCGCTTCCCTTCTCCACATCCTCTCGACACTTCGCTTTGCTTACTCTTTCTTATTTTGCCGCGCGCGCGTGTGTGTGTATGCGTGTGTGTGTGTGTGTGTGTGTGTGTGTGTGTGTGTGTGTGTGTGTGTG
>NC_061841.1:6340161-6342661 GCF_019202785.1 Penaeus chinensis
CTCCCTCCCATCACCCCTTCCTTTACATACACCCTTTATCTATCCCTCCTTTCCCTCCCTTCCCTCCCTTCCCCACCTGTCCTTTCTCCCCACGATCCCCTCCCCCTTCCTCCATTCCCTCCCTTCTCTACACCTACCGATACCTCCCCACCTCCTCCCCTGTTCGTTCCGCCACCCTCCCATCTCCATACGTACCTATATCCCCTCCTTACACCCTCCCCATATCCCACCCTTATCCTTCCCCCATCTACTCTCCCCCCATCTACTCTCCCTCCACACCCCTCCCGTTCCCCCACCCACTCCCCTTCCCCCACCCACTCCCCTTCCTCCACCCACTCCCCTTGCCCCACCCTCCTCTTCCACCACCCACTCCCCTTCCCCTACCGCACGCACTTTTCCCCTTTGCCATCCATACAGCTACACAGCGGCAGTTTCCCGGGCTCGTTATCCATTTGAACAACCCCCCCTAACTATTTGCATGCAGATCGCAGGTCTGGTCCCATTTATATGATGGCAGGGAATATTGCCAATTCGGTTATATCTCCCCCTCCCCCCCCCCGTCTCTCTCCCCTCTTTCTCTCTTTTCCCCTCTCCTATCCCCTCTTCCCCCTCTCTTCCTCTTTTTCCCTTACCATTCTCCTCTCCCCCCTCTTTTCCCCTCACCAATTTCATCTCTCACATCACCATTTCCACCCCTTCTCCCCTCTTTTCCCCTCTTGGCATTACCCTCTTCCCCCTCTCCATTCCTCTCTCCTCTTACCATTCCCCTTCTCCCTCTTCACCCTCACCATTCGCTTCACCACTCCCCCTCCCCTCTTTTCCCCTCACTTCCTCTCTCGCTGTACCTCACCATCTCCTCAATCCTCTAAAACATTCGTGCTAAATAATTGGGTTTCCCTCTTTTCTCTTTTAATCTCTGCATATGTTTTTTTCTCTCTCGCATGATATTGCTTTTTTTTTCTATCTGCTTAGGTATGTCTGTCTGTCTGTGTCTGGCTGTCCGTCTGTCTGTCTGTCTGTCTGTCTGTGTCTGTATGTCTGTGTCTGTGTCCGTCTGTCTGTCTGTGTCTGGCTATCCGCCTGTGTGTCTGTCTGTCCGTCTGACCGTCTCTCTCTCTCTCTCTCTCTCTCTCTCTCTCTCTCTCTCTCTCTCTCTCTCTCTCTCTCTCTCTCTCTCTCTCTCTCTCACTCTCTCTCTCTCACTCTCTCCCTCCCTCTCTCTCTCTCTCTCTCTCTCTCTCTCTCTCTCTCTCTCTCTCTCTCTCTCTCTCTCTCTCTCTCTCTTTCTCTGTCTGTCTGATAGTCTCTCTCTCTCTCTCTCTCTCTCTCTCTCTCTCTCTCTCTCTCTCTCTCTCTCGCTCTCTCGCTCTCTCTCTCTCTCTCTCTCTCTCTCACTCTCTCACTCTCTCTCTCTCTCTCTCTCTCTCTCTCTCTCTCTCTCTCTCTCTCTCTCTCTCTCTCTCTCTCTCTCTCTCTCTCTCTTTCTACCACTTCTTTCTACCACTTCTCTCTGCCCCTCCTCTCTCCCTCTTCTTTTAGTCTCTCTCTCTTCCCTCCACCTCACCTCCTCTCCCGTTCACCTCTCCCTCTCTCACCGATCCCCCTCCCTTCTCCCTTTCACCTCTCCCTCACTTACCTCCACCAATCCCCCCCCTTCTCTCGCAACCCGACTAGCAATTGTTATTCAGTGATGAAACGCCAATCTCTAATGCCACCCTTGATTCTGGCACAGTTGATTCCCAATGATTCGTACACAGGCAAGCAGGAACGCACGTTACAGCGCAGTCTGTAACGCACTATTATGCAAACCGTCACAAGCGATAGAACAGATGTTTTAACTTATGATAACACACTATAATGCCCATTGTAGCCTATGCTATAGCACACCGACGTAAGTTATAATGCAGATTATAATGCATACTATAACACATTATAGTCGTCACTATGAAACTCACTATAATGCATAGCATTGCCTGTAACACATATTATGTTAAATGTTACATGTTAAAATACATTATAATGCGCAATATGACCGCCATTCGTCGAAATAAACCGCAAAATAATTAAATACATATAACTGTAACGATGTACAAGTGAACCATGGAATAAAATAAAATGCAAAAGAGTGGAAAAAACGAATTCGAAAAATATTTAACCATCGATACAAACGAAAAGAGAGAGAGAACGATATAAAAAAGTAAAAAGTGGAAAAAAGCGAGTGAACGAAAAAAAAAATATATATATGTACGCAACAAATAAATATTCATATAACAATATAAACGAGGAGGAGAAAGAGAGAGAGAAAAGAATAAAAACACAAAATAAATAAACGAAACAAACAAACATCAATGACTCCAATCAATAAACCGGGGAATAAAAATGTAATAAAAAAAAAAAAACGTAATTGCTCTCACAAATCCCATTCTAAATTGCAATGGACAGTGACCTTCACACCTGTAAATGGGAGGAGGGAGGGGAGGAGGGAGAGGGGGGAGGGGGA
>NC_061841.1:6347661-6350161 GCF_019202785.1 Penaeus chinensis
TATCGTCACCAACGTCATCATTATATCTATTACAATATTTTTAAGGCAATGTCAGTATGTATCACCAATATAACGGTGCTTTTTGTCGCTTGAATATTTCTTATTTGCAAGAAAATTATTCACGTAATATGATGACAAAAAATAAGAAAGAAATCAAAAGAATAGAAAATATAAGCCAATGTCCTAGAAATGGTGTAAAAGCTGTCGAGGTTATATTACTCGAGGGATTGTGAAGGAGAGAGAGAGAGAGAGAGAGAGAGAGAGAGAGAGAGAGAGAGAGAGAGAGAGAGAGATGAGAGAGAAGAGAGAGAGATGAGAGAGAAAGAGAGAGAGATGAGAGAGAAAGAGAGAGAGATGAGAGAGAGAGAGAGAGAGAGAGAGAGAGAGAGAGAGAGAGAGAGAGAGAGAGAGAGAGAGAGAGAGAGAGAGAGAGAGAGAGGGAGACGAAATGAAACCATAACGACAGGCAAAATTCAACACAATCAAACATACAGCCATAAATCAGTAGGGGCACCAAGGGGAACGTGGGAGGGGGAGGGGAGGGGGAGGGGAGGATCAGAACCGAAGTGGAAGGGGGAGGGGAGGGCGGTAAATGGGTCACGGTAGAGGGGGGGGGGATGGTGGATGGGAGGGTTAGTGTAGAGGGGGAAGAGGGATGGGAGGGGCGATGGCAGGGTCAATGAGAGGGGGTGGGGGAAGGGCGTTAGGTCAACGGGGGGGGGGGGGTTAAGTAAGATCAGACAAGGTCACAAGGGGTCCGAGGGGAGTGTCCACCCAGAGGGGAAATGCGACGCAGTTAGTCCGACACATAACACCTATCGTGTCATGGTTACCACATGGCCGTGGGGCGTTGTGCTGATAAGAGGAAGGGGGGGGGGGGGGGAGATATATGAGGAGGGAGAGAGAGGGAGGAAGGAGGGATGGAGGGAATGTGAGTTAGGAAGAAAGGAGGGGGAGGGAGGGGGGGAGATAGATAGATAGATAGATAGATAGATAGATAGAGAGAGAGAGAGAGGGGGGAACCAGACAACAGACAGACTCAGTCAGCAAGAGAAGCGGGGGTGACACGAGATAACACAGCCGGTGCCATGCCACTGGGCGGTGTCGGTCTGCTGAGCTCTGCTTTTGTCATGCATTCACGCTTTGTATCGCGTTGATTCACAAACCCCTATTGGCAAGGGAAGGTCTTTCTCACTTGTTATGGCAACGAATCACGAACCACAACGAACCACAACTCAGCGAACCAATGAACCATTCATGTGATGATGAATCACTGTAAATCACATTTAAAATCTGAATAATTTAAGGAAAAACTGCACTTGATGAAGAGAGAACCACACCTTCAAGACGATAAAGTACCACTATTGTCTGAAGATGAACCAGACAGCAAAGCATTAGCAGGACGACGAACTAGTAAGAACCACACTTTCACGACGATGAACCACAGCGAACGTTCAACAACAATGAACCAAAACACGAAATTCCCGTGACATGGAACCATCAGAGTATCGGCGAAGTAATGCTTATTACCAACTCCTAAAAATTCTACCAGAAACGAAAAAAAAAATAGAAAAAAAACCAAATTCCATTAACTTCCTCTATCGATTAAATATTTCGAAAAAAGAAGCGGATTTCCAAAAGGACTGCGCGCGACTATGGTAAAAAAAAAAAAAAAAAAAAAAAATGGATATGGAACGAAGTATTTTTTTCCGGAATGGATATGAACAAAAAAATATATATAAATGGTAGGTTAAAATGCGGCAAGGAATTATGCTTTTTCATTATTTCTCTTTTAATACTTTTGGATTTTTTGTACTAACTTATTTAATTTTCCAGTCTCTGCTTGTGTTGTCTTTTCATTTCATCTACATTTTACCTCCCACAATTTGTATCATTTGTTTCTGTTCTTATCGTAGATTCTCTTTTCCTCTTTGCCTTTTGTCTCTCTCTAATTCGTCTATCTCTTTCGCCTCTTTCGTTCTCTGCCTTAGTCTCTCTTTTACTCTGTTTGACTCTATCTATCTCTCTATACTTTTACTACTGATACGTTCTGTTTCTATCTCTCAATTTCTCAGCCTCCGTCGGGTTCTGATTTTATCTACTTATCGACATCTCTTTGTTCCTAATCTGTTTCCTTCTCTCCGTTTATCTGTCTCTTTCTTTGTCTTGCTCACAGTGCTTTGTTTCTGCCTTTGTCTCTCCCCCCTTCCTTTCTCTCTCTGCCTGCCTTGTTCCTATTTATCTATCTTTCTACCAATCTCTCTTTCTCTCATTTCTCCTCCCTTCTCCCTGGCCTCCCATCACTCACGCAGATAACCAGAATGAAACAAAGAAACGCCCGAGTGTGAGAACTGAGTAATGATAACTAAACCTTTCGTCAGGTTAGTGTAAACACGTGTCAGAAAGTAATCATTACCCTCTTGAGTGTAACACGAGAGCAGTTTTGCTTTGTTGTCGATTCTGGCCTTTGTGTTTTGCCTTTTGTTGTTATTGTTAGTAT
>NC_061841.1:6355161-6365161 GCF_019202785.1 Penaeus chinensis
ATAGATAGATAGATAGAGAGAGAGCAAGAGTGAAAGAACGCGCACGTCCTCATTACGTACTCCTACTCACAACCCGGCGACAAGACGGGATAGATAGATAGAGAGATAGAGATAGATAGATAGATAGATAGATAGATAGATAGATAGATAGATAGAGAGAGAGAGAGAGAGAGAGAGAAAGAGGGCGCCTCATCCCCAAAACAGAAATCGGCTACGACCCGAAGGAAAAAAATAATAATATCACTCCACTTCCACAAGATAATTCTATTTTCCCCCTTTATTTCCCCGACCACGCCCACCGCTCGCACAGCCGACACACCCGCCCACAGCCCAGCCCGCCCATCATCGTCCGTAGCACACCCATTTAACCCTGTGAACCATTAATCTCAATAAAAGCTTTCCGTATGGTCAAAAATCATTTAACCGTTTCTAAATCATATCACCCAGATTGGACTCGCGCGGGAGGGGGTTGGGGGGGAGGGGAAACTTGGGGGGGGGGAAGGGGAAGGGGAAAAGGGAGGAGGAAAAGGGAGAGAGATAGGAAAAAGGGGAGGCAGGGAAGGGGGGATAAGACGAGGGAAGTGGGAAGAGGGAAAGGGATAGGGGGAGAAGTGGGGGAGGGAGAGATAAATGAAAGAGAAAATATGCAGAGAGGGATAAGAGAAAGTAGGAGGGGGTGGGGGATAAGAAAAGAAAAGGGTAGAGGGAGAAGGGAGAAAGAAGGGGGGATAAGGAGGGAGGGTGATGAGTGACAGGATACTGGCAGAAAGGAAGAGACGAGGGAGAGAAGTCAAAACACTTTATTCCATTAATTATAATGGTTCTTTTTTCACGCAGATAATGACATCGTACAGAAGCACTGAAGAATTAGAAACAATATCAAATACATTAGTAAGTGAGTTATAAAATAAAATAAAATAAGGTCACATCATTAGCAATGGAGTGACAAGTTTGCCTTTGCATTTAAATTCCAGATGTCATTAAAAATTTAAAAGATGGTCCTTCTATTTCCTTATGAAAGTAATCAAGTTGAAGATGTTTCAAATATTTTGTTATAGAACGAAAGGGTAGGTTGAAAAAGGGAAGAGAGAGGAAACGAAAGGAAGGAAGGGGGGGGGGGGGGTAAAGAGATGGAAAAGGGTGGAAGGAAAATAGAAAAGAGAGAAATGAGAAAGAGGGAGAAGGGAGAGGAGGAGAGGGAAGAAAGAGAGAAAGAGGAGGGAGAGAAGGCAATAAGGGGTGGAGGGGAATGAAATGGGGGTGAATACAAAGGAAGGGGGAAGAGGGAAACGGAAAGGAGGAAGGAGAGAGGGGAATAAGAAAAATAGAAGGGAAAGAGTGTGAAGGAAAGCAAAAAAGGAAAAGAAGGATGTGAGAGAGAGAGATAATAAGAAAGAAAAAGAACGGGGGATGGAGGAAATCAAAGCATACTGTAGATGAGTAAGTCTGAATTTAAGGAAGAGGCTAATTTTGGATTTATATTGGAATACGTTATCATATCCCAAGAAAAAAAAAAAAAAAGAGAAACGAAAGATGAAAAAAACAGAAAGGGAGAGAGAGAAAAAGGATAAACAGAGATAAAAAAACGAAACCGAAATTAATCCTACGCCATGTTGTATCCTATCCTGAAGGAGGTGAACGAGAGCAGAGATTAAATGGGGAGAAACGAGACGGAAAATTATCCTACGCCACGTTATATCCTATCTTGATGTGCGCCTTCCTCCCCCCCCACCCCACCCACCCCCCGACCTTCCCTTCCCTTAACTCTTTGCTTCCTGGCCGCCCTTTCAGCTCCATTTGCCTGATGGTTTCGTCATTATCCAAGCGATTGTTTTAGTTTTATCCATGCCATCGTTCCGGGCGCTTATCCATGCCGATTAGCTTGAGTTTTATCCATTAATTTTAGTTTTATCCATGGCATCGGTTCGGACACTTAGCCATCTGCTTGTGAATTATCCATGAGATTGCTACAGGCTTTTGTATTTGCCTTCTAATTTCGTTCAATGGTTTGGATAATGATCGTATTAAATTTATGTTCCGCTGTTTACTCACATTACTATTTTTAGTTGAAGTTTTAACCAGCTGTTTACACAAGGAATAACCAGCGGAGGATCATCCAGCTGACTGCTTCGTAATTAGCTGAGCATTTCATGTTAATTTGTCTAACTGACTGCTCATGGATAAGCTAACTATTGATCCTATTTTTATCGAATTGGTGATTCTCGGCGAGATGCATTTGATTAATCCAACAGTATCTAACAGTCCTTTATTTTATTCTGTTCTTTGTGTCGGCTTAATACTTGTGCTTTGCTAGCATTCAATCAGTAAAATGTTCCAAACTCATCAGCCTGGTGAGATATGCAAATTAGATTTGTTCGTCGTTGCTTAATCTATATTTACACACACATACACAGACAGAGAAACAAACACATACCTGCAAACACAGAAACAAACGACTACACGAACCTCCCACACGTAAACAAACAAACACACACACAAACAAAACCACACATACACACACAAATTAAGTAAAAAGAAAGAAAGAAAATTAAAAAAAACTTCATCTCTGAGGTTAGATTAAATAGAAAAAATGGTCGCTATGGTTGCCTGTTTCTGGACTACTGCAACACGTCTATTGCTCCACATTCTC
Source organism: Penaeus chinensis (assembly GCF_019202785.1). Classification (NCBI taxonomy): domain Eukaryota; kingdom Metazoa; phylum Arthropoda; class Malacostraca; order Decapoda; family Penaeidae; genus Penaeus; species Penaeus chinensis. The sequence goes on from NC_061841.1 coordinate 6,357,812, forward strand.
TCAAATCATCTGTTCTACTTAATAGCTACTTTGCCTCCTTCCGCTTGATTAACAATTGCCCGTCCTAGATTATTGTGGCTAACCTAAGCAAGGGTTTCCTCGGTGCTATCATGTTTAGTACAATCCATCGGTGTATATGTGCACGAACGCACGCACGCACGCACACACACGCAGGCACGCAGGCACGCACGCGCACGCACGCACACACACACACACACACACACATATATATATATATATATATATAATATATGTATGCATATAATATACATATACATATATGTGTGTGTGTGTTTGAGTGCGTGTCCGCACATATGTGTTTGTACAATATACATTGCACACCCTATATATCAAGCATGCAACATAAGTTTCTATAAAAAGGAGCAGCTGTCATTTGATGAAATTCGCACATCCGCTAGTCCTAAACCCATTAAAAATCGTTTTTCCCCGAAAAAGAATTAGAACAAGAAATCTGAACAAAATGCCTCTCTCGGGCCTCTCAAATTACATATTAAAAGTGATACGGTTTAATCTAATATCCCAGACCACATTTTCGGCGAAAACCCGTAGATAAATCTAGACAAAAATTTCCCAGTAGGTTTAGTAACCCGACCAAAATACGCAATCATTTATTATTTCTTTTTATTCATATTTTTTGTACAACTGATATGCCAACCGGCCAAAAAAAAAAAAAAAAAAAAAAAATCTGAAATATTTTAAGTTTTATATTTTTGGGGGGGTAACGAGAATTTCCTTTTTCTATGGTTGTGGTAAAGAAAAAAAAAAAAAAAATAAGCTAACATGGTATTATATATGGCACATTGATTACAGAGACGCCGGCAAGATGATAAAGGAGGTATTTTATGATGAAAACTCGCCCTTGAGAATTTAGAACATGGGCGAAGAAGAAAAAAAAAAGGGGGATGGATGAAGAGGGATGGCAGAGAAACGATTTTATTTCGATTTAAAGAAATGTCGGGGAAAAAGTATTGGAAAAATCACACCAATACATTCGAGAAACAAGAGCAATCTCCCTCCCTCCCACTATCAAATGTCGAAAAAAATACCCACCTAGCACTCCCTTTGATTCATTTTACATTTTTTATGCCTTCGAACACCTGAATCCCAACGGGGGGGGGGGGGATAGTTGCCAAGTGTCGCAATATACTGCTGGAAATTGCCATGTGTCGCCATAAAACTTTAGGTCTGGATGGTCGAGACTTCGTAGCGTTCGAAGCTGGAATATCCCGTGATATCTTTCTATTCAGCATAGTTTTATATTCCGTTGCAGATTTAATTCACATTTTCTTTTTACTTATATTACTTCATTAATTAAACACAAATAAAAAAACAAATCGGAGGTACATTTCGAGACCCACGACGATGGCGACGAAAGAACCGCGTAAACGAACGCTCGTCTAGCCGACGCAAGGTCTACGAACTTATTTATTAATGCTACACGGCGAAGAAGCTTGCCATATTCCCCAAGTTACGAGCAGTAGAAACCCGTAAAATAAAATACTCTCCCCTAACAGCACGCACGTTTTCTATAATGGAGCGCTAGACCACTAGCCCAACACCGTAACAACAGCAATACACAGACATGATTTTTATTCTCCCTCTATGAAAAACTTGCGATAAGAGCCTAAATATATTACTTTTTCCCTTTCAGAAGACCTAAAGAGATAAGAACCTAAATATATTGATTAACATAGCGCTATACACTGTATCGATTATCAAGGGGGTATTTGAGCTGCAATATACTCTAGCTGGTAACGATAACAGGAAACTCTATGAAGGGCTTCGTAGGGAAAATCTATCGATCCATTTTGGACCTGTTTCAGTCTGGAAGGGAAGGAGGGGGGTAGGGGGAGGTAGGAAGGGAGGGAGGGAGGGAGAGAGAGGGAGAGAGAGATGGAGGGAGAAAGAGAGAGAGAGAGAGAGAGAGAGAGAGAGAGAGAGAGAGAGAGAGAGAGAGAGAGAGAGAGAGAGAGAGAGAGAGAGAGAGAGAGAGAGAGAAGGAGGGAGAGAGAGAGAGAGAGGGAGAGAGCGAGAGCGAGAGAGAGACTATCACCCCAGCCCTTTCTCTCCCCCTCTTATATCTCCCCAAAAACGCCTATTTTTTTCTCTCTTACGTCTCGCCAGTTATTAAAAGCCTTTCCCCCTCCCCTTCCCTCTTTGCACACATGCCCAATAGTCTTACATAGGCCTTACATTAAGCCTCTGAATGTGTCAGAATATTTTTAAAAATCCTCTTTCACAAAATCCCAAAAAATATATATCATGCTTTCGCTCTTACCAGCCTTTTCCATTCCCCTCCCCCCGAAAAAAAAAAATGAAAAAAGAAAAACAAAAATTTGTTCTATACTGCAACTAGCTCCACTAGGCTTAAGCTCCACATCGATATTCTTTGCCTAAGCTTTACATTAATGATACCTGGCCTTTACCTCCATGGCTTTGGGAGGCCCAGCACTGTTTATACTCGGATCGCCGTTTTCTTTACTTTCTGACATCTCTATGTCTCTGTCTCTGCCACTGCCTCTGTGTCTGTCTCTGTCTCTCTCTCTCTCTCTTCTGTTCTTTTTTTTCTCAATCTTTCTTTATTCTTGTTGCGGCTAACATTATTGGCTTTATCATCATTACTATTCTTTTTATCATCATAATAATAATCTCTCTCTGTTCGTGTCTTTTTTCTAAACATATTTGGCTTTCTGTTATCTCTCCTTTCTTTCTTTTCGTTCTTTGCTATCTGTCTGTCTCTTGTTACTCTCTTCCTTTTCTCCTCTCTCCTTCGATTTCGCATGTCTGAAGTCTGTCTGTTTGTGTCATCTCCGTCTCGCATTAGATGATGAAGATGATGATGGTGATGATGATGATGATGATGATGATGATGATGATGATGATGATGATGATGATGATGATGATGATGATGATGATGATGATGATGATGATGATGATGATGATGATGATGATGATGATGATGATGATGATGATGATGATGATGATGATGATGATGATGATGATGATGGTGATGGTGATGATGATAATGATGATGATAACCAGTAGAACAATGAAGGGAAGTACAGGAAAACACACGAATATGCCGCAGGCCTTTTCGCATTTACGAAATGCGAAAAGGCCTTTGGCATATTCGTGTGTTTTCCTGTACTTCCCTTCATTGTTCTACTTGCAATTTGTTCAACATGAATTCCACACATGATGATAGCAATGACGATGACGATAACAACAGTAATAACACAACACCACCGGCAATAATAATAATAATAATAATAATAATAATAATAATAATAATAATTATTATTATTATTATTATTAATATAATAAGTAATAATAATAATAATAATAATAATAATAATAATATTATTATTATTATTAATATAATAAGTAATAATAATAATAATGATAATAATAATAATAATAAAGATAATAATTATAATAATAATAGCAATAACAATAATATTAATGATAATAATAATAATAATACAAATAATAACAATAATAATTATAATAATTTAAACAACAACACGACACCAATAATAATAATAATAAATAATAATAATAACAATAATAATTATAAAAAATAAACAACAACAACAACACCAATAATAATAATAATAATAATAATAATAATAATAATAATAACTATAATAATAACAATAAATAATAATAATAATAGCTCAGCTCTAAATCCCACCCGCACCCTCCCCTCTCTCCCTCCCTCTCCCTCTTCTCTCCCCCTCCCCTTATTCCAAAACTTAAAAAAAAAAGGCTTAGTTCACCCTAAAACCTCCCTCTCACCCTACCCCCTCACCCTAATCACCCCCTCCGCCTCTCCCTCCATTCGCAACCCTTTCGGAAGACCCTCAAAGTCCCTCCTTATCCCCCGGTCTCTCTCTCTTCCTCCTTCGATGTCGACGAGTTAAGACAAAGAGGGAGGTGGAGAGGGGGAAGAAAGGGACGATGATAAATGAGAAGGGATGAATGAAAGGGTTACGGGGAAAGAGGAAGGAAGGGGAAGAGGGAAGAGGGGGAGAAAGAGAATGAAAAGGGGTAGGTGGTGATGGAGGAGAATGAGGAAAAGGAGGAAAAGGAGGAGGAGGAGCAGGAGGAGGAGGAGGAGGAGAAAGAGGAAAAGGAGGAGGAGGAGGAAGAGTAAGAAGAGGAAGAGAAAGACGAAGACGAAGAAAAAAAATGAAGAATAAAAAAAAAGACGAAAAGACGAAATAGGAGAACAGATAAATAAAACAAACGAAACAAACAAACAAAAAAAAGACATCAAACAAGAAACGACAAAGAAAATCAAGCAAATAAGCAAATGAATAACCCCCCAAAACGCAAAATGAAGGGAAACAGGAGAAGGAGAAGGCCTTATCACATGTGCCACGCCCTCGTAGATCAAGTCGCCCTCCAGCTCTTTCTTATCGAGTCTTCTTCGCCTCTTCTGCCTCTTCTCTGACAAGCCTGACCATCGCCCAGCCCCTTCTTTCCTTCCTTTCTTCCTTCTCTCCCTCTCCTTCTTTCTTCTTTGTCTTCCCTCTTCTTTCTCTCTCTCTCCTTTCTTCTTTCTCTTCTATCTTCCTTCTCTCTCTCTCTCCTTCTTCTTCTCTCTATCTCCATCTTTCTCCCTTTTCTTTCTCTCCTTCTTTCTCCTTTCTCTTCCTTCTTTCTATCTTTCTTTCTTCTTTCTCTTCTTTTGTTTCTCTCTGACGACGCTTTCCTCTCTTCTTTTTTTCCCCTTCTCCCTTATTTTTCTCTCTTTGCTTCTTCTTTCTTTTTACTCTTTCCCATCTCCTTCGCGGCACTTAATTTTTCCCTCTCTCTCCTTTTTCCTTTCCTTTTTTTCTTGTTTATTTTGTACCTGTGCCTTCCATCTAATTAATGTCTCTTACTTCTTCCTTAATTCTCTCGTTTTATGTTTTATCTTTCATCATTCTAATGTTTTTCTCTCCTCTCTCTTGGGTCTCCTTTCTTTGTGTCTTCTGTCTTTCTAATAAAATTGTCCCTCTAATTCTTGATTCTCGTCGTTTCGTGTCTAATATCTTTCTCTTTTTTCTTTCTTCTCTCTCTCTTTCTTTGCTTTCTTGTCTCTCTTCTTAATATATTGATATATCTTTCTAATGTCTTTCTTTTACCTTTGTAATTTTCCATCTTTCATCACTTTTTCTCTTCATTCCTCTTCTTCTCTTTATCCTTGTTATTTCTAATGCTTTTATCATCGACGTTAACATGTCTTTTTCTTCTCTTCATATATACTTATCGACTCTGCATTAACTTTCCTAATATGGATTAATGACATTTGTGTTATCAGTAACTGTAATCTCTATGTATTAATGACATTTGTTTTATCAGCAGCTGTATTCTTTCTGTTTTAATGAAATTTGTATTATCTTTGGTCCTCTTTTCTCCTCCTTATCTTCCTCCTTCTCCTTCTCCCCCATCCTCACGGTCGACGAACCAAGCCGGCGGGGAAGTGTAGGGCTTCTCGCCTCCCCTGTCGCCATCCTGCTCCTGGGCGGCTCTCCGTACCTGCCAGACACCCTGCATACCCTTCATTACATCCTCTTTCTCTCGTTCGCCTCTTCCCTCACGTCTTCCCATCGTCTTATCGTCTTTTCCTCCATCCCTCTCGCCTAGCATCGTTCTTTGTTGCTTTCCTCTCGTCCTCCCATCGTCTTTTCCTCCGTCTCCCTCGTGCGTCATTTACTTCTTTCCTCACGTTGCCCCATCGTTTTTCCCTCGTCCTCTCATTTTCTAAACCTCCATCTCCCTCACACACCATCAGTTATTTCTTTCCTCACGTTTCCATCTTCTTTCCCCTCATCCCTCTCGCCCAGCATCCACTGTTGCTTTCCTCGTTCTCCTATCTTCTTCTTTGCTCATATTCTCTCTCCCTTCCTTCCTCACATCCTACAGTCTTAATTTCCTCTCTTCTCTCCAATCATCCTCTCCTCATATTTTTTTTTCGTCACATACTCAATCCGACACCTCTTTCCTCACTTCATTTTTTTTCCATTGTGCTTTTCCTCACGTCCTCCTTCCCTTACCTCTCTCTTTCTCTCTCACTCCCTTCCTCTCACTCTCTCCTCTCTCTCTCTCTCTCTCTCTCTCTCTCTCTCTCTCTCTCTCTCTCTCTCTCTCTCTCTCTCTCGCTTCGTCGCTCCTCCCGTAGCTCCCCCTCTCTTTTTATCCTTCTCTCTTCACGCACACTCACCCTCCCTGTCTCTCTTCCTCATTCCCCTCTCTCTTATCCCTCTGCTCCGTCCCCTCTGTAGCTACATGCCCCCATGAACTAAGTTCCCGGAATTCCCCTCTGCACTACATCCCCGGCTCTCCCCTCTCTACCGTGTTCACTAGCTTTCCCCTCTGCGTTATGTCCACTTTTCTCCCCTCGGCACTATGTCCCTTGTTTACCTCGCTGTGCTATGTTCTCTCCTCTCCCCTCCCCCTGTCTGTGTACTTTCCCTTGCCCTTTTTTCATCCCCTGATGTGACGTCCCTTGTCTATAATTTCCCCTTACTCTCCCCTGGCAGGACGTGCCATCTCTGCCGATATCACCCTGTCTCTACCTTGATATCTTGTCTTCATGCCCCTGGTTATTTTTTGTCCCCCCCCTTTTTTTTAATTCTCATTCTCTCTCTCCCTCTCACTCTTTCTCTCTTTGCCTTTGCCTTTCTCTTTGTATCTGTCTTTCTTTTCCTCTCCTTTCCTCATCTCACTCCCCTCCCCTCCACTCCTTCCTTCTTCACTCTCTCCTTCCCTCCCATTCTCCTTCCTCCCTTCCCTTCCTCTCCCATTCTCCTCTCTTTCCCCCGTTTCATCTCCTCCTTCCTCTCTTCCCCTCTCTCCCACCCCATTCTCCTGCCTCTCTGCCCCTCCTCTCACGTTCTCTCCCTCTTCTCCCCCATTTATCTCCTTCTCCCTCTCTCACCCCCTCATCCATCCCCAGCTTCCGAGCGCTCCAAAGTGTAGCACGAGAGCCCCTCCGTCGGCACACACGTCGCTCCACGCCAACTTCGGGGACCTGACGGATCTTCCGCTAGAACTTCGCGTTGGTTATTGCATTACTTGGGGGCGCTCCTCTCTCTGGTTCTCGGTTCTGTCTGTGTGTCTGTTTCTCTCTGGTTCTCGGTTCTGTCTGTGTGTCTGTTTCTCTCTGGCTTTTGTCTGTCTGTTTCTCTCTGGCTTTTGTCTGTCTGTTTCTCTCTGGCTCTCGGTTCTGTCTGTGTGTCTGTTTCTCTCTGGCTTGCGTCTGTCTGTCGCGCTGGTTATTGCATTACTTGGGGGCACTCCTCTCTCTGGTTCTCGGTTCTGTCTGTGTGTCTGTTTCTC
>NC_061841.1:6370161-6377661 GCF_019202785.1 Penaeus chinensis
AGTCTTCTCTCTCTCTCTGCTCTTACTCGCCTTCCTTACCACTTCCCTCCCTCCCTCCCTTCCTCTTCTCATCCACATTTCGCTCCTCCCTTCCTCTCTTTCTCCTCTCTCCTATCAACCTACCCCCGCCCTCCCTCCCTCCTTCCTCTCTCTCCCCCTGTTCTCGACCCCCTCCCTCCTTTCCTCCTCTCTCCCTCTGTTCTCGACCCCCTCCCCCCTCCCCCTCCTCTCCCCCACTGTTCTCGACCCCCCCTCCCTCCCTCCTCCTCCTCTCCCCACTGTTCTCCCCTTCCTCCCTCCCTCCCATCCTCCCTTCCCCCACTCCCACTGTCCTCGACCCCCTCCCGGCCCTATTCATCTAGCAATACCCCCTTCATAGCTAAGTTTCTATGCCCATTTCCCCCCGTCCGCCTCTCTATGCTACCCTGCCGCTTAGGTTCTCTGAATGCCCTTGCCTCTTGTTCAAAATGCCTTTCCTTCTCCCCTTCCCCCTTCTTTCTTCTTTTTCCGATCCTCTCCTTCTCTCTTTCTCTCCTTCCCCTTCTCTTTTTCTTTGCCCGTTTCCTCTCCTCTCTTTCTCTCCTTCCCCTTCTTCCCTCTTTTACCGTTCCCTCTCCCTCGCCCATCCGTCTCCTTTTTTCCCTTCCTCCTCTTCGTCCCTACTTCTCTCTCTACCTTTAGCGTTACCTCTCTTTTCTCTCCCCTTCTCTCCTTCCTTCTCCTCCCCTTCCCTCACCTTCGCACCTACCTCTTTATTTTTCTCTCGTGTTCCTATTCCTTCCTTTCTTTACTGTTGTGTAGTTCTTATTTTCAACTAAACGTAGATTCGTTTAGATGTTGAGATAATAGTAGATTGCGTATTGTAATTTGTATCTTGTTATTTCGCATTGTTCTGTCAGAATTTAAAATTAGGACTATTGTTTGCATGATCGTTCTTCTTTCTTTCTTTCTTTCTTTCTTTCCTCCTCTCTCTCTCTCTCTCTCTCTCTCTCTCTCTCTCTCTCTCTCTCTCTCTCTCTCTCTCTCTCTCTCTCTCTCTCTTCTCTTCTCTCTCTCTCTCTCTCTCTCTCTCTCTCTCTCTCTCTCTCACCTGATCCACCCCCCTCTTCCTCCCCTTCCCTCTCCTTTCCCCTCCGGTCCATGGTCAGGTTCCCCCCCTTCCTCCCTTCCTCCCTTCTTTACCCAAGAGCTCTGACGTTCCATTCCCCCCCTAACCCCCCCCCTTTCCCCGATCCGCCGTATACTACCTTACAGTGCCCCCCCCCCCCCCGCCCCTTCCCTTAACCACCTGCAGCCTTAGCCTTGCCCTCCCCCTCCCCGCCTCTCCTCCTTCATCCTCTTCCTTTTTCTCCTCCTCCTCCTCCTCCTCACGCCACCTGCCTCGTTGCTACCCTTTCTCCTTCTTCCTCTTCCTTCCTTTTCCCGTTTCTCTTTCGGTTTTTCCTCTACCTTTGCTTCGCATTCTCGTCCTCGTCCTCCTGCTCCTCCTTCTTCTCTTACTCTTTTTCTCGGTTCTTCTACTCCTTCTCTTCCTCATCTGCAATCTCCCTCTCTTCCCTCCCCCTCCCACGACTATCTCATCTCCTCCTCCCTCACCACCACCAACACCCCTCCTTCCTTTCCCTCACCACTACCCTTTCATATCTACCACTTCCTCCTCCTCCCCCCCACCTTCCTCTTCCTCCCCTTCCCCCACCACCTCTACCTCTTCCTCCCCTTCCCCCAACACCTCTTCCTCTTCCACCCCTTCCCCCACCCCCTCTTCCTCCCCTTCCCCCACCCCCTCTTCCTCCCCTTCCCCACCACCTCCTCCTCTTCCTCCCCTTCCCCCATCACCTCTTCCGTTTCCTCCCCTTCTCCCACCACCTCTTCCTCTTCCTCCCCTTCCCCCACCCCCTCTTCCTCTTCCCCCCCCTTCCTCCCTTTGCCCGACGCACGCACTCACACACACACACGCGCACGTACGCACGCACGCACACACACCCCGAGCACCTGCACAGAAAATTACCTCCACTTTGAGCCGGCTTCTACATGCTAGCGGGCAGCTCCATTTGGCCCCATGATTTATCCCTTCTGTCGTAATTCATCGGGAGGAGAAAGAAATTTTGGAGAGAGAGAGGGAATGGGGGAGAGGGAGGGAGAGGGAGGGAGAGGGAGGGAGAGGGAGGAAGGGAGAGGGAGAAAGATAGGGAAGGGGAAGAAGTAAAATAAAATGGGAGAGTTGAGAATAAAGGGGACGGTGGGAAGGATGGAGGGAGGGAGGGAGGAGAGTAAGAGGGAGAGAGAGAGAGAGAAGGAAAAAAATATTTCTTACTCTCCTTCTCTCTCTCTCTCTCAGTTTGTCTGTCTGCATTTGCCTCTGTCCTTCTCTCTTTATCTCTTTACATATTTATCTCTATTTCTCATCTCTCTCTTCGGTATCTCACTCTTCCTCATTATCCTTTCTATTCGATTTTCCCTCTTCCCTTGTTCTCCTCCATACATCCGCTTCTCTGTCCTCCCCCCCCTATCCCTGCCACAACACCCTCCCCCCCTCTTGTCCTTTGTCTTTTCACTTCCTTTATCCTCTTTTGCTGCGTATCCTGGAGCATTTTTTTTTTTCTTTCTCCCTCTCCCTTTCCTCTCTCTTTCTCCCTTTCAGTTTGCGTCTATCTATCTCCAGATCGCTCTTCTCTCATCTTCTCGCTTTTCTCTTTCTCCCTCTCCCTTTTTCTCTCTCCTTCTCACTCTCCATGTTCGCCCTCTCCCCGCCTCTCTTTCTCTTTCTCCCCCTCTCTTTACTCTCTTTTTTCTCCCTTTCGCTATTTTCTCTCTCCCTCTCTTATCCTCTTTTTCTCCCTCTCCCCATTCTCGCTATCGGATTTGCTTATTCTCTCCTTGTCTCTCTTTCGTCCTCTTGCCCTTCTCTTTCTCCTATTCTATCTCTCGCTTTTCATTTTTTCCCCCCTCTCCCTTTTCCTTATTTCTCTCGCCCTTTTCTCTCTCGGCTTATCTTATTTTCCCCCTCTTCCTCTTCTTTATTTCTCTCGCCCTTCTCTCTCACGGCTTATCTTATTTTCCCCCTCTCCCTTTTCTTTATTTTTCTCGCCCTTCTCTCTCACGGCTTATCTTATTTTCCCCCTCTCCCTTTTCTTTATTTCTCTCGCCCTTCTCTCTTTCTCTATCTCCTTTATTCGCTCTTTCCCCTCTACCTTCTCTCTTTTTATCCCTCTCGTTTTCTTTACCTCCGGTCGTGACACATTTCCCATGTGGGTGTTTTCTTTTCTTTACCTTTTTTCCTTCTTTTATCCATGGTTTTTCTTTATCCTCCCCCCCTCCCTATCCCCCTCTTCTCACCCCCTCGTTCTCCGATTTTTCACCTTTCGCCTTTTTCTCGTTATTATATTACCTTTGTACCTTTTTTATCGTTATTTTATATCGCCTTCTACAAATATATTTTTTGTACCTATTTTTTCAACTTTCTCTATTTATTATTTTCATCACCGATCTTCTTTGTCTCATTATTGTCTCACTTTCCGATTGCATCATTATTCTCATGTCTTATTTATTTTACTCAGATTTTCATCTCGTTCTTCCTGCTATCCTCAATTCTCTAACATCCCATCATATCATTAATTTCCCTTCCTCCCTTCACGTTATCATAATTTCCCCTTCTTCCTCATTTATCATCGTCCCCTTTTATACCTTCCATTCCTTTCTCTACAGGGAGGGGAAGGGGAACTGATATGTACATACAGATACATACATACATACACACACACATACACATTATATATATATATATATATATATATATATATATATATATATATATATATACCTATAATCATACAATAAGGGTGCAGGACCTCCTACCTGTACCCCCCCCCCCAACGTACCCCAGCCTACCAATAACCCACTGTTGTTTGGGCTCGGTCACTGTCCTCCCCTTCCAGCTGTCCTTTCTTCCCCCTCCTCCCTCCCTCCCTCCCTTCCTCCCCTCATACCCTCCTACTCTTCCTCCCTTCCTCCCTTTCTGCCCCTCGTCCCTCCTTCCCTTCCTCCCCTCCTACCCCTGGCCCCTCCCACCCTTTCCTCCTCCCCTCCTACCCCCCCTCCCCTCTTCTCATTCCCCCCCTGCTGTTCCCTCCCTCCTCCTCCTCCCCCCACTTCTATTCTCTCCGACACCTGTCCTCTGTTGTCTAGGTAACCCCAGATTCCCCCCCCCCCTTCTTTTTTACCCTAACACCTGCAACACCTGTTTTTCTACCCCCTCCCCCCCATCTTCCCCTCTATACTCACATATATATCATTCTTCCCTGTCTAACCTCCTATTTTCTTTTCTTTTCTCTTTTCTCTCTTTTTTTATTTCTTATTTTTCATTTTTTTTTTTTTTTTTTGTCGCTTTATGTTGTTCCTTTCCGCTATCGTTATCGGCGCATTGCTCTATCTCCTCTTTCTCAAACTCTTGTTCTCGTAACCGCCTCTTCCTACGTCCTTTCTCGCATTTTCCGATTCCCCGGCTATTCCCTCGTTCCAATCCCCTCTTGTCATATTCCCTTTTTCGCTCCGACCCCTTCCCTTATCTCTCTCCCTCTCCCTCTCCCTTTACTCTCTCTCTTTTCTCTCTTTCCCTTCGCACCCTTCGCCGTACTCACTGCTCAAGCGTAGTTGCCAGTTAGTGAAATAAAAGCATCGGGATAAAGGCAATTATTCCTATAATATCAACTTCATAGTATAGGCCCTATCAACACTATGCTTTCTTTTGCTGTGAATTCCATCTAGCTCTTCACTTGATATTTTTTGTTCGCCAGCAACCTGTTATTATGATAATTTTTGTAACAATGTTTCGCCCTTTTCCTTTGCAACGACTTCCTCTCTCTCTCTCTCTCTCTCTCTCTCTCTCTCTCTCTCTCTCTCTCTCTCTCTCTCTCTCTCTCTCTCTCTCTCTCTCTCTCTCTCTCTCTCCTGATTGATCCATTCCTTCAATAACCTTTACCTATTCTTCACAATGAATCAATCTCTCTCTCTCCCTCCCTCCCTCCCTCCCTCCCTCCCTCCTCTCTCTCTCTCTCTCTCTCTCTCTCTCTCTCTATCTATCTATCTCTCTTCATTTCTACGTCTCCCAACCTTCCATCTGTTTTCGGGAAATCGTTAGCGAGATGAAAGTGTGAGAAATAAAACGAAACTTGTCTGCTAACCTAGGCGTACATGCGCATGCGCGGAACATAAATACGCATAAGACCTATATTTTTAAAATATTTTCATAAGGCCGTATAGTAAGTAATGCCATAGAAGTATATCGCAAAGTTTCTTAAAACATGCATACAAACTTTTTTTGTTTTTTCTTGCTTGTATGCGTGAGTGCATGTACATTCTTACCTACAAGTATGACAGCAACCGTGTAAGTGTGAAAGTATGTGTACGTGTGAGTGTGTTGCGGTAACTCGCCACAAATCTACACTCTCATGTCCACTTTCAGAGCAATCAGACATGATCATAGTACCACGCCTAACTTAAAACTTTTTTTCTGGCTACAAGAAAATAGTTCAGAACGAAATCATCAACTTTCACGTATACCATTACATACTATACATGTATACTACATATACAATACGCACATTCACAAAATTAACGGTATGCAGTAACGCCGATATATACATATACATACAGACAACATACAGAAATACAGACATAAACACACGCACATACAACATACACGAAATACACACACACATTACCACAAACAAACAACATACACAAGCCACACATACAGACAAATAAACATCCCACAACAGACACAAAATGCACACATACCATACACACACAAACTCAAACGAACACAAAACACACACAAACAAACAAACAGACTTAACACAGTGACACAACGAACAGCCCTTTTCCATGACGCTTTAAAGTTACATGTTCAAGAGAACCTTCCAAAGTTGGTTGACTTTCGAAACAACCATTACAATTTACTACCTATCGACCACTCGCAAAAGTTGTATCCATTGATCGCTTAAAAAAAAAAAAAAGTATATATATACACATTAATGATAATATAAAAATCATTGAATATCTGATAATTCATGGAGACCTATTGCATTACATTTGATATTTGTCATTCCTCTACTGTAGAAACACGTGGCTAGACACTGCGGTACTGTACAAAAGCACTACAAGAGTGAAATGCAGTGAAAGCATTTTCTCAAACCATTTTCTCATTTGTTAATAAATATGGATTTTTTTTGTATCTGTTTTTTCGTACATAAACTCAGCCACCATCCTATGCACCACACATAGATACTCTTAAACATCTGAACAATTATGCAGAACTATAATGAAAATAACCATAAAAGTTTCAATCACACGCAAAAACACATGCAAGGGAAACTTCACCCCAAACAAGTTAAGAAATACATGTAAATGACATATAAGAAAATAAAATAAATAAAACATGCATGTACTTACCTCTCTTCTAATGATGTCTTCTGCGTCTGTTCCATTATCATCCGAAAGGTAATTTGGACTATCCATTTTTCCTTACAAATTACTATCACAGGTAAGACTGTTTAACAAAGATTCAAATTCACTTCATTAAGTTTAGTTTCCCCCTATATTGTTTTTTGGGGTTAAGAGGTTATATATATTTATATATATATATATTGTAATGGGTTGAACTTGCCTATGGAAATCGAAAATGTTCTTTATCATTTCTTGAAATGAATAAATACCTTATAAGTTGACATTCATGAGTTTAACACAGTGAAACGGTACAGTTAAATGATAGAAGTTTTCTATTGAAACTTATTCTTTAATCAAATAATCGTCGACGGCACAAAGCACAGTGATAACAAATGTCAAAAAAGTTTTTAGGAACATTATTTAGTCATGCAATATAAGGGAACATTGACAAACGTACGGAACACAGACTACAACACCATCTAAACGTTTCATTACAGTGATTCATCTACTGGTGCGAAAGAAAATACACACAAACGTGACTAAAGTATTCAATCTATCACAATACACAATTTCCCCTCCCTTTAAGAAACAAGAAAAAAGTCTATATACACACACAAAACTTTAACTTATCATATCTAAATAAAAATACACTTCCATTTACCTAAAAGAGTTTACGGTGTTGTAGTTAAAACGTTATTGGTCTCTGTCTCTCCCTCTCTTTCTCTTTCCTTCTTTTATCCGCCTCTCTTTCTATTTACAAGCATATATTGCTGTTTTTCTCTCTAGTTCTCTTTATAAAAGCGAATACCGGCGCGTTCACACACCCTACACCGCGTACAGTTCCCGGTATACTGGGTGCCCGGAATTCCCTCCCGCCAGGAATTTAAAAATGCTCCCACGCTCCGGTGTCCAATGGCGAATTTTGTTCCTTTTCTGAGTGAGAATTATCCATTTTTTCGGCTCTCTACGTGTTATTATTATTATCCATTGTTGCTTTATCTTTTCCGTTATTTTGTTTTGAGTCTGTTACTTTATTCTAGCTTAATTTTTTTGTGT
>NC_061841.1:6420161-6425161 GCF_019202785.1 Penaeus chinensis
TTAACAATTATGTCAATAACACCAACAATAGTGTGAGAGAGAGTGTGTGTGTGTGTGTGTGTGTGTGTGTGTGTATGTGTGTATGTGTGTATGTGTGTGTGTGTGTGTGTGTGTGTGTGTGTGTGTGTGTGTGTGTGTGTGTGTGTGTGTGTGTGTGTGTGTGCGCGTGCGTGCGTGCGTGCGTGCGTGCGTGCGTGCGTGCGTGCGTGCGTGCGTGCGTGCGTGCGTGCGTGCGTGCGTGCGTGCGTGCGTGCGTGCGTGCGTGCGCGCGCGTGTGTGTGTGTGTGTATAAATGTATATAGATATATAGATGGATAAATAGCTAGATAGATATCGATATAGGGATACAGATAGATAGACGTATAGATAGAAAGAGAAAGGGGAGGGTGAGGCAGAGGGAAAACACTAAGAGAGAACAAAAGAGAAAGAGAGAAAGAAAAAAGAGATTCAGCTTACATCATGCCATTGGACACAAAAAGTAATCAAGTCTCTCCTGAATTTACACCATTTTCTTTAAGAAATCCTTATAGAAAACGTAAGCAAATGGGTGACGACAATATATCCCTAACTGTATTTTGGACTTACGACTAAGCATTTTCAGTATAGATGGTATACATGTATTCACAAACACAGGACGTTTATAGGCAAGCATCATGTTGGAATATACGAAAAATAATTTAATTTCGAATATGTTGAAAAATTATATAATAGCATACAAGCACAGTTCGTTTATCACGGTATATTTCCCCCCTTTTAAGTACGTATAAAACTAGTATTTTCTCTCTTTTGACCCTTATTGTAGTAACACTTTGAGAGATACTTGACTTGAGATGCTCGAATTACACTTGACATATAGATAATTATACCCATATAACAAGCAGGGGTATGACTTCCCTGGTATACAAAAGGAGTCTCATCTGCCCTCCTTCTTTTTTAACAGGAAAAATAACTAAGAGATATCAAGTCACTTTACAAATGGGTACATCAATGAATGGCATCATCACAAAGTACCACTTCTAGAAAACAAAGCAATGTATATATTGAATGTCATTGCCAGCACAAGTTTCTCCATATCTCGACTGCAGGCGTATGAGTTACTGCAAATAATTAATCAGCCTTGCCATGTAAATGATATTGACCCTTAACCATTTTATTTCAAATATGGAAATATGCAGTGGTGACCTATTAAAAATAATTAAACAGACCATATTCCACTGGCTCCTTTATCCAAACTGGCTTATTAAATCCACATTGGTCCCTCGTTTCAAAATTATCTGTTCCTCTGAGCAAGAATAATCATAATCCAGTACAATTCCACCTTACATAATTACCAAAGGAATAGCATGGTTAATGTGTGATATGTTTTATTTTCTTCAAGCCTACGTTTAAGATAAATGCAGTCGAACAAAAGAACAAATGAACCCCATCCTGAACGTACGAACATCAACAAAAATCATCGTATGATCCGAAAACCTTCCTAACAAGAGGACACCGACCCCGGACCCCCTCCCAATCGTCGTATAACCCCCTTCCCAGTCACCGCCTTTCCTACTTCATACTTTACACGTTCTTTACATTTTAAAAAGCAAATTGGGTTTACCTTATGGTGTAGGGAAAGATGGTTGGGAAGTGACGACCTTCTGGTGAACTTCTGCCACTGGAATACACAGCTATTGTACTTTACAGAATTTTGTGTTATCCTTGAGATCATAACAGCTTCAGTAAATTTCGTTTTCACTGGAATATGGGGGGGAGGGGGGATTCCGAAACACAATTAGCACTTTTGAACAAATCACATCCGAAACGAGCAGTAAGTACTGTGACAACAGAACTGTCAAATTCCCCGGTAGATGGCATGCGGAACGTATAAATGCAACATTTACAGGATCAAAGAATGTGCGTACATACCGATATAAAGTGCATGACATCTTAAGGAATGTATATTTAACGAATACGCATTTCGATATAATCTGATTAAGAACCATCATGAGCACAGTGCATGAGAATAACAGCGAATGACCATGACGTTACGAGTTAAATACGCCAAGACAGTATTGTGCAAGGTTACCATACCGAAGGGTGTTCTTCCCCAGGGCTAAGGAAAGCTTGTGGAAGACAACGTGCATAAGTATATACTTTGTTACAAGGTTCGCGATGGCCGTCTCCGCCTTGTACTTTTCGCGATATGTATTCTTTATATTCCTCGTATTTCTCTACTTCTGCAAAATAAACCTAATCTTAACGCATATAATTTTTCCGTCGCCTAAAACTCTATGATGCTAGATTTTGTTGAAGTCGGTACGGTCTTTTTGTAGACCTTAACCGAAAATAAAAATATAAGAGTCCTCCCTTTCAAAATTCGTATAACATAGACAATATTTCAAAGAAAATGTAATATCTAAATTTATATGGATAACTAGTGGAAATTAGAATTAAGACTAATGATTGGTTTCATGGAAATGCAGCAGATATTTTCGTCATTTCGCAGTAAATATGAGGCCGCAGCAGCTGTACCTGTGTTGATTATGACTACTCTTATTTCAGTAATGCAGTAATAAAAATTAATGAAAAAACATATTCTTATTCTATTTCTATTGTGACATTTTCATTTTATTTCCGTATCTTCAAAACTTATGAACTTTAAAAACCTTTATTTTTTTTTTTTGTTTTCCTAGCAGGGGTCAGTATAACCATGCATTTGTTTGAGTACCTAGCCATTATATGACAAAGTCGTAATTCCTGTTCATAATCTCTCTCTCTCTCTCTTTCTTTCTCTATAATGAAACTGTTTCGGGTGTAGAAAGTAGAGAGAGAGAGAGAGAGAGAGAGAGAGAGAGAGAGAGAGAGAGAGAGAGAGAGAGAGAGAGAGAGAGAGAGAGAGAGAGAGAGAGAGAGAGAGAGGAAGAGAGTGAGAGAGAGAAAGAAAGAGGGGAAGAGAGAGAGAGAGAGAGAGAGAGAGAGAGAGAGAGAGAGAGAGAGAGAGAGAGGGAGAGTGAGAGAGAGAGAGAGAGAGAGAGAGAGAGAGAAAGAGGGGAAGAGAGAGAGAAAGAGGGGGAGAGAGAAAGAGGGGAAGAGAGAGAAAGAGGGGAAGAGAGAGAGAAAGAGGGGAAGAGAGAGAAAGAGGGGAAGAGAGAAAGAGAGGAAGAGAGAGAGAGAAAGAGAGGAAGAGAGAGAGAGAGAGAGAGAGAGAGAGAGAGAGAGAGAGAGTGTGTGTGCGTGTGTGTGTGTGTATATGCGTGCTCGCATATACTAAAAAGCACAGAGTCATTTCACATTTCCTGAGGTGGGTAAGCAATATCTGAAAAGTCATCCTAGTAGAAAGGGCAACGAACCTAAACAATTTGAGAAATGCTTTCAAGTCATATGGAATGGGAACGCACTAAGAATATATTGAATACCTAATATCACTGGTTAATTTGATCTCTCACCGATTTCTTCAAATAACAACTATAAACATTATAAGATCCTTAACCATAAACAGTCTCTCGATATAAGTAAGTCACGTAACGAAATTCAAACGATTATTTATCGTTCGACTTTTCTGTATTGTCGTATACCATTTTACGTGCATTTCATTATATACTATCTTTTAAATACTCCATGAATGACCAAATGAGCAGTTACAAAATAAAATAGTAGTATTTGGCATTTTATCTACTCGGCGATGGGTCGCGCATGCGTAAAGACGAGCTGGATAGACAGGTTGGCACGCCTGTGTGGGCGGAGCTTAAACTTGAAATCACCTTAAATTCGACAGAAAAAAACTAACTAATAAGCAAGAAATTAGGGGTAGCGACGCAGCAGATAGATCCTCGATTTTTTTTTTTTTTTACAATACCTTCGCATAACCAATCACGACGATTTAGGGTATCAATGAATTCCTCTCCCCCTCTAGCACAAATACATGCTGGAATTATGCCGCGGAAACCCCTACCTCCAAATGCTTTGCTCCGACAACAGGGGAAGGCATGAAAGGTACCAGGGAAATTGCGGTAAACTAACATTAATATCATCCCAATAATGGCCCTCACTATTATGTTGAATGCAGGGGTCTGTGCTACATGAGTGGTTGCCGCCCCCTGCCCCCCCCCCCCAAACCCCCGTCCAGGAAAATAAAAAATCCTCGACATACAGCGTAGGTGACTCATCATTGGGCGTTCCCGCATATCGGTCGTACGCTCTACCTTGCCGTGAGTCCGTCGTGAGTCTTCCACTGCGGGGGTTCGGGGGCTTTAGGGGGAACAGCTCAAAGTGCCTGATTCTGTGTATAGTATTCATATTCTACTCCGCAATTTCCCTGCTACCTTTCATGCCCTCCCCTGCTATCGAGGCAAGATTGTTGTCAATGGAGAGTTTCCGTCGTATAATTCCGATATATTTGGACAGTAGAGAGAGAGAGAGAGATTTAGTTATCCACCGATAACAAAATCATTGCGATCGGTTATGCAAACATTCTGAATAAACCAAAAAAAAAATACTAGGGTTTGTCTTTCTTGTAAATCAGTTGTGCTTATTCATTTTAACATGAACAACATAATTCTAGCCATAGTATATCATCAAAATCATTCAAACCATGTGGAGAGCAAATGCGGCATGAATATGGTAATCTCTATAATTCTACATGAACCTTACGAAACTGAAGAAAATGTAAGGTGTTTACCTCATTTAGAGATAAGGAGTAGGAGAGAGAGAGAGAGAGAGATGGGGAGAGGGGGGGGGGGGAGAGAGAGAGAGAGAGAGAGAGAGAGAGAGAGAGAGAGAGAGAGAGAGAGAGAGAGAGAGAGAGAGAGAGAGAGAGAAAGAGAGAGAGGGGGGGGGGAGGGCATAAATAACCACAGAGTACCTTCATAGTTTCGCAAAGACAACAAATTACCTAATGAATGACCACAAGTTCACTGAACTCCTGTTTATCCAGACTAACATTTCCTCTAGCAAAGTTAAGTAAAAATCGGTAGATTATTTAATCTGTATTGTATATATATATATATATATATATATAT
>NC_061841.1:6430161-6442661 GCF_019202785.1 Penaeus chinensis
TCTCTTAAAAAATCCATCTGCAAATAATCAATCCTTTGCAAGCAGTACAGCCCTTCGTGGCACATTACAGCAAAACACAGTGCCATGCCTCAAGCATGGCAACCATATAAATTTGGTCCAAACCAATACCTTTGGATCAATAAAATAATTATATAATATACATGAAAATGGGGCAACCGGTTACAGGAGAATCTTGATAAAAAACTGGCATAATAAAAATAGTCTATACAAATTCTGTAGGTTGGGAGTGGGGCAGTTTGGGGCCTCAAGACTAGAGTACGTGGTACACCTTATATCACGGAGGTTCCCCATCGCCACCACTCCTAGCGTGCTGAAACACTAACCCTCGCCGCTCACAACAACTAATTACCTTGTGGACTGGCAGGTTCAAGACTCATCCAACCGGACTGCCGTTCATTGATTAACTGGTCTAATTTGATATACTAAATTACCAACTCAAACAAGTTGACTAACAACTGTAAAACACTTGAATCCACTTAAAGAAAAAGTAATGAAAAACCTTGAATGGCATAATACGTCCACAAAATAATTAAAATAAAATATTAGCTTCTAAATACTATTTATGTCTGAGTTGCAACTGCAGACAATAGGACACTAAATGAGCACTGCTGGCAAACTACAAACAATCAACTTTCGCTTCCAGACAAATTCCGCCTACTACTGACGACAAACTTTATGCATCTTACTTCCGTGAGGAAGAGCACCATTACACTAAAAATACAATGAGCAGTTTGATTGTTTGTAATATTGTGGAAATGCTAAGTGATAAGTTTTAAAACTTAAGATTGCCTTCTTTTGAAAAATTTCCAAACCATTGGAATTTGGAAAAAACACTTCCTTTAAATGAAATAAAAAATTTCAACAAGAGAGCCTGAAGGACAAGATAGAAATATTGTCCAAATCCAAGAGACTAAAGGGGAGGGAAAAAAAAGTAAAAAGAAAATAGCCAGGGGAAAAAGTTAATATCCTTTAAGAAAACCTGAAGTTTGAAACAAGTCCACAATGCAGCATGTGAATCTACTAAAATACAGGACATTGGGTTGCTTGCTCATGATGATCCCAGTTATTGCTGGCCAGGACACATCATCACGCTTTGGGAACAACAACAGTGATTTCACTTTGCGTGACACGGACAGTTAAGCCAGTAAGCACTACCAGTATCACAGAACAAGAACATCATGGTTACCAGTTCACGCCATCATCATTGTCATCTCATCAACCTACTTTAACTTTCACCTAAAAGTACTTGGCCGGTTTCCCAAGGGAAACTGACTCGGACAGTGGTGCAGGGGGATAGTGGCATGGCCTGGCCAAGGGAGTGGTTTACAGTTCAGACTGCGGCCCCACTCACCTTCTCACCCTACAGCTGCCCCGCCACCCTGCCACAACACCTGCCCTGCTTCCCAGCACCACTAAGCAGTCACCAAGATGCCCGACGTAGTTAAGTGATTAAGTAGCGACTCAGTCACAGCACGACAGTGTTGCCTTTGAGCTGGGCACTTAGCATCCTCTCCAGCCCTCCAGTGCACGGGTGGCATGGGCAGCATGGAGGGGCAGGGTGGTTCTGCTGATACACGGGGAACTGCAAGCTGTGATGGACTGACAGAGCCACTTCGGGACTCTGTCCTCGTGCGCCCGTTTGGAGGGGAACTGGTGGCTGGGATGGTGGTCGTTACAGCGGCAACAGCTGGAGCAGCAGAGATGGTGGGTGGGCTCTGCCGGATAATGACTGGCCTCTGCTTGGCCCTGGGCGACCTGCTCTCACTGCGCGCCGTCACGGGTGACGTTGTGGCCTGATGCCGTCGCTTACTTGCTCTCACAGGTGCTGTTACCTGTTGAGATTGATTGAGATTATCATAACCACTCCACCAACATCAATTTCAATAACTCCAATAGAAATTTTAACAATTTAATGAATTCTGAAACTTGAAATTTCCAAATATGATTACATTAAGAAAAAGTAAGATAAGCGAAAGAAAGCGGAAAAGGTTGAATTAACCAAAAGGTGGCTATATAGGAAACAGCTGCTTTCCATTTTCCCATAACAACACCCCCCCCCCCATCTAATCTTGTCTTTCTTATTAATACCAAATACATCTACTGACTTTCATTTCCCACTAATTCCTATGCAATCTCCCATGTTATCATAAAAGTAAGAGAAGGAAAAAAACAGGGTATGAGCAAGAATGACAAAAGAAAAAAGGAAATAGACACTGCAACAAAACAATCACTAGCACACAATAAAACTAAACAGTAAAATCATAACAGATATCAGTCTAAACTAAAAACAGTGTAAAAATAATATGGAGCCAAAGTTTTCAAACAATATATAGAAAAGAAATTATAAATGATGACTTTGCTTCTCATTTTTGGGATAGAGAACTTCCTCCCAGACTTTCTACTCTGGATTCGACTTTTCTCCACAAGTAACAGACCCATGTAACCCACTCTTGCCTCCTGTTACATACATGAAAAACGAGACACCTATTCACAAACTGGGGTTTTGTTACCGAGAGTGAAGCATCCTCCAGAGAAAGTCCCAAAACAAGGGCATCTTGCAAACCCAAAAATCCAAACCTAATTTCATTCCCAAACATAGGGAGAAAAGCTTCCCCCCCCCCCATTAGCAACTGACATTTAGAACAGCAAGGTATGTTCTGACTACACTTGCAACTACTCTGGGGGTTGCACCAATAGAGCAAAAATTAACAATATAAAAATAACAAAAAACATTTAGGCAGTTAGCAGTGAGCATAGTAATGATGGGCCTATAACTGTTAGGTTTTTCAAAGTGAGATGATCTCTACAGCATTTTGTGGTCTTGGAGGATCAACCAGTCAATGTTGCATATGCTCTTGCAAGACTGAGCTTTGTAGCCCTCCCAGATTCAGTATTCAGTGATATAATAATCCTTTATCTTCAGAGAAATAAATGTTGACCTTTATATTATTTAAAATCTTAGCAGTTGTTTCAAGCTATTTTCATAGCATATAGTTATTATACAAAATCCAGGCTAATATCAAAACACAATATTCAGGAATTCAAAATGGCATTTGTAATCTTAAATATATGAAGAATTTAAAAAATATGTCTACTTCATATAATGAGAAAGTTTACAAGCCAAATAGCAGTACAAGGATTTAAATGTTAAACTTGAAAGATCAAAGAGAGGCATGTTATACAAGGTATTACAATCACAATTTCCTATTATTCAAGGGTCACTCACCTATCAAAAGTATTTCTAAATTTTCATGAGATAAAACCAAGTTGAAATACAGAATAATAAACATCATCTCCAGATATGATCAATACTGCCCATCAATAATTGAAAATTATAAAATACGATTAAGCAAATTAAAAACAAATCTCGAAACAACAAAAACAAAGACAGAACCAAGTAGAAATTACATGTAAACTACGCAAACCCTCAGCATACGCTCAAAACTGTCACTCGCGAATACAAAATGGACGCCGCGTTGTAAACAGACGCGCTTCAACTTCAGGAAAATAAACAATTCATCTACTGACCGAAATACAAACATGAATAAAAGAGAATTCACACATTATTGACACAAAATAAAAGGATTTTTTACTGAAAGAAAAATAAATGATCAGAAAACAACTTAATATTTACCTGCTGAGAAGTATGCGTGTCACCCTCATGGGCCTTTGGCTGCCCCTTCTGCTGCCTTCCGCTGGGACTCGTTCTTGATCCAGCCATTTCGATGTAGGGTTATCTAATGACTCTCTGGGCGAAAGTTAGCTCTCCGAATATCTTCTCTCTTATCTCTAAGTATCACGACTTCATTCACTGGCTGCGAATATGTGCGAGTTCGGTCTTTTTTTAACTTTTTTTTTTTATACTTTTGAATTTTAAGACTCCGGATGTGCGTACACTCCAGTACTGGGAACGAAACGCAGACTGCGCCGAGATGATTTCCTTCTTTCTCTCTCTCTCCTAAAAGACTTCGAGTAAAGAAAAATCCTCGATATTCCTCAGGTCACAAGATGGCGTCGATGCGAAGCAGGAAACTCCAAAAGCGAAAAACTTTTCTTTTTTTCTCCGAGGAATTAATGCCACTCTCGTCTTCTTGTGCGACTCCTGAGTTTCCTCCCTCTGTTACCGACACGAAAGCTCGGCGTATTCTTGCCGATCCCAGTCCAGAACTGTACTTCTCGAGCTATCTGCTGGAGCGAGCGAAAGGCGTCTGCTCTCCCTCTCCTCTTCCATTGAATCGCCGTCATCACAACAAAGGCGCTGTGACGTCACGCGCGTCGACCAATCAGCGCCCGGATCGCCCTACTTTCACCCTGAGCGCATTTGCTAGAGCCTCACAATATAGCCGATTTCTCCGCATAACAATACCTTTATATCTTTATATTATAAAATCACATACGAAATACCATCACCCGTAATAAAAATAATAAATGCAATACATAAATCGACATGTATATTTAATATAACGACCATATATGGCAGTCGCGTTCGGGAACTCTCGGATTTCCTCGTCCCCCGTCGGCTCGTCGCCGATTGGCCGGCCGCCCAAGCCCCTCGGGTAGCAACAAAAACCATTATCATCTGGCTCCTCGTACAGGCGTACTCCATGACTCTGGATTTGCTATCTGTACTTCTTTGGGGCGTTTATTCTACCCATAATTCGTAGAGTAAATGTTGAGTATGAATTAAACTAAAATCTCCAATTCACTTCCTCGTCGTATTCATAGAGAAAGGCCCCAAATATCGGGAGAAAGGGATTAGCTCAATGGCGCTGCCTTGTGTATGTTTTAAACCCAATATTCTACTTATACACACCTCAGATGCTATACAAACCATACTTTTCTACAAATATTTCTATATTCTACCCGTAAAAGTGTACAGACTGAAGGCACTCAACTAACGCCGCTGGCATTTCCGTCCAACATTTTTATGGATAATCGCCAAGTTAATGTCAGTGCTCGCTTAATAATATTCAACATTTCCTTTTTAATATTACAGAACAACAACAACGTTCTTCTGAGCTTTAAACCTCTGAGAATTGTAATAATATTATAAATTCGATGAAACTCAATTTAAACATAATACGAAATAGACAGTCGGAATGATTCAAACCAAATAATTTTCAAAGCACAGCATCCCAGATACGGAAACAGGAAACAGCGAGCATCTTAATTAACATTAATATGAACTAAAAGGAAACTCATATATCCCAAGGCCAAAAGCAGCAACATCATGTTTGCAAGTCTAGCCTGTGATTTCGACTTGGAGTTTTAACGATTAACTACATCTTTCATCTCTAATTTGGCGAAATAGACTAGGAATAGAAAACTTCGAGATCGCAGATTTTAGCATAATGTCTAGATATTGTGAAGTATAGTTACATGTTTTTATAAAAGGTATAGATCCATATTAACAGGTATATTTTTTGTTGGCAGATCTCCAGCCGTCGAAGCGGGTTTGAAAAAAGGTTCGCTGGAATATATTTTCCCGCTGGTTACTTCTCTCGGCGAAATATAACATCGTGTATAATTTCTTGTGTTGTTTATTTCACGGTTAATTATGTATTCTCCAGAGAAAATGCATTTGTAGCTATTACTTGTATTCATGGCCGGAGAAGGCAGATGTTAAAATAAAGAGCCGTTTTCACATCGAGATTCACAATCAGGTAATAATTGTCGCTGAAAAAATACACAGTATTTCTTGGTGGACTTACGACGTATGATGAAAAACATGTAAGCATCGTTGAAGACAAAGACCTTTCGGAAATATAGGCTGTAATGTTCCAAGTCTCAGAATAAGATACAAGAGTTTTGGAAGACATTTTGTGTGAAGTATAAAACATATACATGTAGATGCTTATTACATATACATAGACTACACGCGTACTTATATCCAATAAACTCATACAAAATCGTTATACCCAGCATACATGTACCTATATTCATATCCACTACGTACACATACATCAATATCTATATCCAACACACATACACTCATACTTATACCCATACATATATCAGACACACGTATATCCCATATCCATTCCTATACCAAATACACATATACTTATACTTATATCCCATATCAGTACCTACATTCAAAACACATAAACGCCCTCACTTATATCTAACATGCATACCCATACGTATGTTTAATACTTATATTGAATATAAGCATACTGTTTTTTTTTAATCTACACATATACAGCAAACACACGCAGAGTAAGAATGACATACAATTATTTTTCAGAAAAAGAAAAACAATGGCCTAACTAACTTAAGTGGCTCTTCTTCCCTGAATTCGACTTTAAAGACACGTTTGATTTTAATAAGAGAAAAAGGCAGGAGAAGGATCCTCTCTGTGTAATTTCCATGATAAGCAAGCAACGGCAATGTAAAAGAGTCACAGCTATCATGAACTTAAACCTAATCTCAATATGATCAATAAATCCCAATAGAAGAAAAATCTACGAAAATAAAAGAAAAACAAAAAATCTAAAAAGAAAAAAATACCACTAGAAAGCTTGGCAGCGGTTCGTTCCCTCTCCCCCCAACTCCCTCTCCCTACCCTGTCCTCCTTCTCCCCTTCCCTCCTACCCTGAGCGTCATCTCCGACCTCACTCTAGAGAACTTTGTTGGACCTGAAATTAGAATATGACATCTCCTAATCCCTTTAATAATCAGCTATAGTTAGTTTCAGTGTTCGTTCGATGGCGTCCTTTAAGTAACGGCGAAGGTGGAAGGAAATTGTAAATCATAATGACGGTTTTTGGTTTATTATTGAAAGCAGAGAAGCTGAAGGTAACACTGTGACAGAAAATAACAGGATGTTTTTGCCTAAACCGAGGAACCCTTGGCAGACAAAGAGAGGGAAAATTAACGTGAAAATGGCCGTGTTGGTATGATTAGCAGTACTACTACACGTATGATGGTAATATAATTGTAACAGTGGTATGGATGGTAATATATGTATTCAGGCAAGATGATTTACAGGCGTTCATACTGATAAGAGCGATCGCTGTATTATCAGCAATAGGGAAGGGTGGTACTAATGATAACGAAGAGAGAGAGAGAGAGAGAGAGAGAGAGAGAGAGAGAGAGAGAGAGAGAGAGAGAGAGAGAGAGAGAGAGAGAGAGAGAGAGAGAGAGAGAGAGAGAGAGAGAGAGAGAGAGAGAGAGGGCGAGAGAGCATTTCCATCTCATATACAAACTATTCAAAGAAACATAAAAAGGAACCACCACACGTAATGTTATTGTTTGTACACCTGATTCTTTCACACTGTGATCTTCAAGTAATTATTTTCTTGTTCCTTGGTTACGTTGTTTCGACACCTTGATGGTACAGGTCGTTGTATCTTCCCATTCACGGTTTTCTGCACATGCAATTAGTTGTTACTTCACGCCTGTAGCCAAAGATTTTGCAATGTGCGTGTAAACTCAAAGCATACACATTTACATTCTCACAGACACACACACACACACACACACACACACACACACACATACATGCGCACGCGCGCGCACACACACACACACACACGTACATGCGCACGAGCGCGCGCGCGCGCACACAGACACATACACACACACACACATACACACACACACACACACACACACACACACACACACACACTATATGTAAATATATAAAAAAAAATGCGTATATACATAATTATATACATACACACACATACATACATATATATACACATATTTGTGTGTGTATGTTTACATATACACATACATATAGATATGGGTGTAAATACATATATATATATATATATATATGTATATGTGTGTGTGTGTGTGTGTTAATGACAATATCAAACCAATAGTTCCCCTGTCTTTCTAAATACGCCCAATGAGACACTATTTACGAGTCAACACGCTGCGTTACTCAGATGCCATTCTCGAGTTTCAAACTTCAT
Organism: Penaeus chinensis; assembly: GCF_019202785.1. Taxonomy (NCBI): domain Eukaryota; kingdom Metazoa; phylum Arthropoda; class Malacostraca; order Decapoda; family Penaeidae; genus Penaeus; species Penaeus chinensis. The sequence goes on from NC_061841.1 coordinate 6,438,111, forward strand.
TCAGACTTCAGTGACCTCCTACGCTCGTTCTCTTTGGCCTATAATAGTTCTAATGTCTCGAAGGGCAGGCGAAGTCAGGCTTAAACATCTCTCAATCCGAGGACAAGGTCTCGCCGACAGGCTGGTAAACAACCTTGTTATACGACGAGAACAAAGACACGAGGTTAGGGTAGATTGCCTATCGATAGTTTTTATTTTAGTTAATTTATTTATTTGTTTATACTTAAAATTTGTGACTATTAATTTTCTGTTCACTGATTTTATATAATAATTTGTTAATGTAGTTATGATATTTATTTATCTGCTTTACATTTTATTTCGTTTATTCATGTATATTACGTTCCATTTCAATCGTTCCTATATTTTTGCTTTACATTTTTCTTTATTCGTCTATTTAATATATTATATTATTTAATGCATTATTTCTCTTCCTTTTTATATATTATTTGTTCATGTGTTAATGCTGTGAGAAATGCCAGTTACATATCTGTTTTTTTTTTTTTTTTTTTTTTTTTTATTGTAGCGTAATTCTGTTACTGGAAACAACACATTAATGCTGTCTATGTGATGTATGGGTGCTCTGTATATTGAACTATAATAATATGCGTATATAAAATTGTATGTACACCTTAGGGTGTACAAGACAATTTTTTTTTTAAATTTCCTGTCTATCGATATACAAGTTTCCTTGTTTATGCCTGTCTGCATCCAGTGGTGTATGCTTAAGATACAGGAAAGTATTAGCATATTATCAGCGTCATATTCTGGGAAGTGAAACGAATTTTACTTTATCACATTCACTGCAGCTGTATGCATTCAGCAATGGACTATAATAATAATAATAACCTTAAAATATTAAACCCAGCCATAGCAATCTCACTTCTGAGTCAGCCCGCAGGTAACCATAAACTTTAGAACAGTGTTGCCAAATACACGATAACCGACAACCCTCCTCGGTGCGGGAACCTCATTCTCATAGAAACAGGAATATTACCAAAAAGAAAAAGGAATAAAAGGAGATATAAGGAGAGGGGCAGAGAGAAATACCACAGAACGACCCCATCCATCGTCTAAAATGGCGGTGGTCACCTTCACAAGATATTGGGGTACGGCGCTGAAATATTTTTGTCGTGAACTTGAGCAATATGGCATCAGTCCAAGGGAGACCCCGCGGGCGAGAGCGGCCAAGGAGCGTCACCAAGGGATACGCTTTACTATTAATAGACTATTCACGGGCAAAATGGTTACTACTTTGTTTCTGTTCCCTCTCTCCTCCCTCCCCCCCATGCCTCCTCGTGTAAGTCATAGTACTCTATTTTTTTTCCATAAGTAAAACAAAGCAGTTCTTGGTGTTTTTTTTATGCCAAGTAAATTTTCAACTTGGCAACTGTGAGAGTACTTTTTTTTTTTTTTACTGTAATCTTTTGGTTCTTACTCTTTGGATTGATTTCGTTGGTCTGACGTCAATGATTCTATTCCTTTAACGCGGGCAGGAGATTTTTCAGAATATTTGGAGCTTTAGTTTTGTTGGAAAGAATCGTTATTGTTTTTTTTTTAATCCAAATAGTTGAAAACGCTTAGTGAGTTTTCTTCAGTAGGTGCCTTTTTGGTCAACTTTTCTTTTGAATGGAAAAAAACATTTTAACCTGCTTTTCGTAGATGAATGGGAATAGTTATATGCTTATGTAACATGTAGATATTACTTATACTGTGTAGAGTAATGTGTGTATATGTATGTGTACACATGTATATATATTTTTAGTTTAATTATGGTTATTATTGTATTGGATATGCGAGGCAATTATTTATACAGATTTAAATCAGGTTTAATATATCATTGGTATTGAAGACTATAATCATATGATGATTAGTTTGATGAGGGGATATGATTCGTTTCCACTATTGTATATTGAACGTCTGTCTATTTGCCTGTAAACCTATTTAGAGCATATTTATGTGTGTGGATAATTCAATCGTTATATTATCAACATATGTAATTAGATCCTTCAACGGATTACAAATCCTCCTCTTAACCTTGTTTCTTTATTGTACATTCATTATTCCTCTGCGTATCATTAATAAAATAAAACAGAATGTTCCAGAGAGATTGAGAACATGAATTTATAATGTGGCAAGGTGGAAGGTTTGGTACAATGACTCCTCACTTGCCAAGGCCTCGCGTGCAGGGAAAAAGTTGATCTTGGCAGGTGGAGGGAGAGGGAGGAGGAGGTGGAGGAGAGGGAGGTGGCGGTGGTGATGGATTAGGAGTTGGTGGAGAAGGAGGAGGGGGTGGAGAAGAAGAAGGAGGAGGAGGAAAAAAAGAATTAAATGAAGGAAAGGAGATTAAGAATGAGATATGAGAATAAGAAATACAATAATGTATAAGTAGGAGAAGAAGAACGAAGAGTAAAAAAAAATAAGTTGATCGAGATAGTAGCGACTGTTGACGAGGAAGAATAAAAAAGTAACAGAACTAAAAGGGAAGGAAAGAAGACAGAGGAAGACAAGTTAAAAGGTGATACTAGTGACACGTGTGTAAGTTAAGATAAGTAATAAGCTTTGCCCCTTTTACACTCCATAGATTAATGGGATTGTGAAAAGCATCCAGCGATAGATAATAAAGAAAAAAAATGAATTATGTAATTTACAACCCAGCTAGAATCATTACTGGAGCGTTATTACAGACCAAAGAATGCTGTCTCGTATTTCAGTCAGACATTTCACTAAACATTAAACAACGCACTAATATACGTAAACAAATGATAGCCACATTGACTGAACTTGATTGAAGGTACTTACAAGATTTTATCACAGGCGAGATGTCAGCCTAACTGTTCACTGTTCAGACTTGTTGATCTTTCTGAGGGTTTCAATGATACTGATATTTAGCTCTGAATAAAGCTGGCGTTGGTATAAAGACTGTTAAATATAGATGATAAAAAGGACTCTAAATGGAATAGTTTTATACGTGGTTGGAATTCAGTCCTAGTGTTCAATCATATTGCTTTTATATTTCATAGCTTAGTAAGAATAATACGACTTTTTGTATTAAGAGAAAACCTGAAATTAACAGGTCTTAGTAAGAGAAAGATGAAAGATGAAAAGAAAATCATAGAAACAAAAGCTGTGACATAAATAACAGTAATAAAGTTTTGGCAACGGCAATCATTATAAATACAATAGCGATAATAACAGGAGTACTAAGAAAAAGGCAAGAAAAGGCGAAAAAAGTCTTTGCTCTCCAGTTCCCTGAAATGTATGACGTAAGTTTGTGTGTGACATGCATAATTGAAACACTTGTCAGGCAAAGCTAACGCCAACGTCCGTCGTCGGGGTATGCAATATAAATATACATACAGACAGACATGAATGTATATAAACACACACACACACATACACACCCACATACATATGCACATACACACATGTGTGTGTGCTTGTATGTAATGTATATATGTATGTATGTATGTATGTATGTGTATACATATCTATTTATCTATCTTTCTATCTATCGTTTTGTATATTTATTTGTATGTATGTAGGTATGTATGTATATACCTAGACACACACACACACACACACACACACACACACACACACACACACACACACACATATATGTATATTATATTACATATTATATATATCATATACATACACACATACACATATATGTATATTATATTACATATTATATATATCACATACATACACACACACACACACACACACAAACACACACACACACACACACACACACACACACACACACACACACACACACATACACACACACACACACACACACAAACACACACACACACACACACACACACACATATATATACACACACATATATACATATACTAGTATGCATATACATACATACACAGACAAACACGCGAGCAAGCGTGCGCGCTTACATCCAGACTGACTTCACCGGTACATTAAAGGTGGAAGCATGATACAACAAAAGAAAAGTCTAGTAAGTTACACCAAAAGTCGTAAAACAGTCATGATTACATCCAGCTCAGCAGCACATCCAAAGCGCACTCCGCCTCCTTGAGAATTTCCCTAGACGCAAAATTCCCGTCTGAGTTTTCGTGAAGCATCTGGCGGGTTCCTCTGGCCTCTTGCTCCTCAGAAGGGACCCCGAAACCCGTTCTGTGACGTCACTGAGGCGGGCACGCGGGGGTATCCGTGGCCTCGGGGCATTTTGGGGTCGGATGAGGAGGGGAGGAGGGTGGAGAGGGATACTTCTCCTCCTCCCCCCTCCTCTTCCCTGCCTGCCTTCCTCCTCACCTCATCCTCTACCTCCCTCTCCCTGCCCTTCTCCTCCTCTCCTCTTCCTGTTATCCTATCCCTCTCCCCCTCCTCCCTCCCCCTTATTTTCCTACTCCTCCTCTTTCCATCCCAGAGTCTCTCTCCCTCATCTCCTGTCTCCTTCCTGCTCCTCCTCCTCCACACCCGTTCTCCCTCCTAATCCCCCTGCCTCCTGAATCTTTCCTAGTCTTAATCCCCAACAGCTGTTCTCCTCCCTCCCTCCTCTT
>NC_061841.1:6450161-6455161 GCF_019202785.1 Penaeus chinensis
CTGTTCAGGACGCGGAACAGCAAATCACAACCGAAGTAATTAACAATCAACTATACCCATATAATGTCCAATGCCTTTCTCAGCTTCATAGAGCTTTGAAAGGATTTTAGCTTAGGGAACTGGTATATAACTTCAATCAAGCCACTCCAAGGCTAACATAATCCTCTTACCAACCAAAACAAAACCAAACAAAAACAATAACATAGCGCTAGCAGGAGAAAAGAAAAGTAAACAATTCCATTCACCAGGTGTCATAATTTCTAAGGTTTCGTATTGTCTCCTACCCTGCTTAACATCCAAACACAGCAAGGCCGATACGCAAGAAATCAATGAAATCAGCACCAAAGACGGTTGTCAAGATCACAAACCTCAGCTTAACTGATGACAAATAACTCGTCAGCTCAGAAAAGGGAATTAGGAAACCTTATAACGGTGAAGCGAACCACGAGGCCCGACGGCGTGGAAATCGTCGCGGGGGGAAATGAGGTAAAGTTATGATCACAGGAAAGGAAAATATCAAACTTTGAACACTCTGTCGAATGAACAAATCACTAGCCATTAGGAATATAGAAAGTACAGGAAAATGGAATGGTGAAACGCAGTGACAAATATTTAAGGTATAACCTCATCGTTGTATAATGACGTCGCTTAAGCAAATTTTAAACATACTCATGGGAAACAAAAACTATTAAAACAAACACTTGCGAAACAAAAAATAAATAAATAAAATAAACGAATTATAAAAAAAACTTGCGAAAACCACAAAGAACACACTCAGTAAAAATACAACAAAAATAGGGAACAAAATCTTTTCTTTCCGTAATCAGAGGGAGAAAACCGCCAGTGTTTTGGATACACCTCATGACACGGAGACACACTTCCTCAGGCAGACACTGTCATGCACGAAATGACTACAGGTACAAGACGAAGAGAATTCAGATATCATAGATTCAGAATATACTGCACGACGGGGAACGGCACAGAAGGGCTGAGAGAGAGAGAGAGAGAGAGAGAGAGAGAGAGAGAGAGAGAGAGAGAGAGAGAGAGAGAGAGAGAGAGAGAGAGAGAGAGAGAGAGAGAGAGAGAGAGAGAGAGAGAGAGAGAGAGAGAGAGAGAGAGAGAGAGAGAGAGAGAGAGAGAGAGAGAGAGAGAGAGAGAGAGAGAGAGAGAGAGAGAGAGAGAGAGAGAGAGACAGAGACAGAGAAGACAAATAGATCATCAGAGGCAATCTTCTCTCTATCTCAGTCTTGCCCTCCTTTCGTTGAAAACCCTACGACCTTCAACTAAGGGCTTACTATTGGCTTCTACTGCTTCTTTCCTATTTTCTGACGAAACCACATTATATTGTCCATCCCTCAGCAAAAATAAACGTACCCTTAATTCCCTTAAATGCTAAGAATAATACCGAAACAAGCAAACGACCCTAAGCTATCAGAACGCTTAAAGGCCTTGTTGTGTAAGTTGTGTGGGCAAGTGCTATAAAGTTTATAAACGGTTTACCCCAAAGGTTATATAGGCCACTTTAGGTATACGTGTTTACCCATTGTGTCTTCAAACCTCGCAAAGCTGATCTTTATTACGTAAGTCATAAAACTGAATACAGCAAGCGAGTATGTCATAACACTGATTAGGGTTGGGCATTACCTCTTCGACACTCCTTGGAACTGTTAATGTCGCTCCACCTGTTTTTAGCAAAAGGTTTCAGGACTTGTATTCTCTAAGCCATATGACATAACGTGAGCCTAAAGTGAACACGATATGAATGTTACAGGTCTATGTATTATATATATATATATATATATATATATATATATATATAGAGAGAGAGAGAGAGAGAGAGGGAGAGAGGGAGAGAGAGAGAGAGGGATAGAGAGAGGGAGAGAGAGAGAGAGAGGGAGAATAAAAGAGAGAGAGAGAGAGAGAGAGAGAGAGAGAGAGAGAGAGAGAGAGAGAGAGAGAGAGAGAGAGAGAGAGAGAGAGAGAGAGAGAGAGAAAGAGAGACAGATAGATAGAGATTACACTATTCTACCACTGGTGACCCAGGAACGCGTTAGATCAAAGGCTGATTCAGCAAGTCTGTGTGTCTTCCCCCTGTAATTTCAGAGATTGCATTGGTGTTCCAAGAATAAAACAGATCAATATCGGTATCAACACCCGTCCTTCACTCTTCCCTGACTTTTATCTCTGTTACTCTCTTATTTATGTTGGTCTGCCTGTGCCTCGCTCTTTCTTCTTACTTGTCTGATTTTTCTTTTCTTTTTTTTTGTTTCTATGTTCATTTCTCTTTTTCCCTTTATATTAAAAATTTTCACTGTTCCTTTTATTTTGTATTCTCTATCTTTTCCTCTTTTTCCATCATGTGTATTTTCGTTTTTTTCTCTGTGTCTCTCTGTAACTCCCTTTCTCTCCATATTTATTTCTTTTGCTCCTTCTCTTTTCGACCCATTTTATCTCTTACTGTCTGTCTCTTTCCCTCTTTCCACCAGTACATTTACTCTTCTCTATTTCTCCGTTTATCTCTTTCTGCCCACCTCTCTTTTCCAATTGGTTCTCTATTAAACTATTCTGCAAGATGTGTTAACTATTTCTCTATCAAACCGAAGAACGTGAGTAGTAATATCATCATAATTGTCGTCTTTATTGTCATTATGAATCGTTACGAAAATAAAATGAGCAGTGTAATGTCATTTTCAGCCATGTACGTAAACCAAGAAAAGTTTAACCAGTTTAGGTAAAGGCTGAGTCATCTTTGTGTTTATATATATATATATATATATATATATATATATTACGCGGCATGGAACTAGCTATGTAATTAAAATTCAAATCAAATTAAAATATATGTCTGTCTACCTGCTTGCTTGTCTATTCCTTTCTCCCTTCCTCCTCTCTCTCTCTTTCTGAATTAGTTATTGCTCCACGCTTGTAGTCAAAGATTTTGCACTGTGTGTCCATGTGTAGTTATACACACACACCCTCCTCTCTCTCCCTCTCTCTCTCGTCTTCTTCTTCTTCTTCTTTTTCTTCTTCTCCTTCATCCTCTTCCTCCTCCTTCATCCTCTTCATCCTTCTCCTCCTCCTTCATCCTCTTCATTCTCCTCCTCCTCCTTCTCCTCCTCCTCCTCCTCCTCCTCCTCCTCCTCCTCCTCCTCCTCCTCCTCCTCCTCCTCCTCCTCCTCCTCCTCCTCCTCCTCCTCCCTCATCTCACTACCCCAGCAAACCTCCCCAACCCAATGCGAAAGGCAGGAGCGAGCATACCGCCGAGATCGGGGAAAAAAGACGAGAGAAGACGCAGTATAAGACCCCAGACGGGCACGAAAGGTCAGGCAAGATAGAAGGGCATTGGCACTGGCTCCCAATGCCCTGAGAAGATCTTTTTCTTCTCCCCTAGCATTGCAATTTGGCTTTTGATGGGATGTTGGGGATGTGGAGTGTTAGGGGATGCTGTGGGAAGCTGGGATGTTGATGTGGTGTGTAGGGATGTTAGGAATGTTGTGTGATGTTCGGGGCAGAGGGAACGTTTGCCTAAGAGGGTTTTGTTATCAGTTGCAATGGACTTCAGGATATGAGTCAAATAAATGTGAACAAACATAATGATAACGACAAGTCATTATCAAAAGACAACAAATAACAAAAATAAAAATAAAAATCCTTCACTTCTTTCTTCCTCCTTCACCCCTTACAAGAACAAGCAAACTCTATACCAGTGCGCGTGAATAAGGCCTCAAGCACACACACACATATTACAGTGCGTGTCTGCTTGAGTGCGTGGCGACTGGCGGTGACCCAGCTGAAAGAGAACGAAGTGCGCAGTTAAAGCTCGCTCGCTCTCTCTCTCTCTCTCTCTCTCTCTCTCTCTCTCTACACTCTCTCTCTCTCTCTCTCTCTCTCTCTCTTACACTCTCTCTCTCTCTCTCTCTCTCTCTCTCTTACACACACTCTCACTCTCTCCCCCCCCCCCCCTCTCTCTCTCTCTCTCTCACTTCCATCCTTCTTACCCTGTTTATCATCTCCCACTCTGTCTCCCTGTTCGCCTTGCCTCTTCTTTGATCTCTGTTACGCCCTTGATACGGAGGGGAGGGGAGGAGGGGTGTGGGGGGTGTTGTTTACGCATGTTGGGGTTTATCGGATGTTTTCTTTCTTTCTTTCTTTCTGTCTTAGACATTTTTCTCTATCTTTTCTTAAGCGAGGGATTAGAGGATCCTGTGCTGTCTTTTCTGGCTGGTGTTGGTGCGGTTTGTGGAGCGGTTTAGTATTTGTTTTTGTTTGATTTTTGTTTTATAAGATTATAATTTTATTTTTAGTTGTGTTATTTTTCCTTCATTCTTTCACTTTATCACCTACAGTTATCCCTATTTCCCCCCTAAATCTCCATCTTTCATTTGATTCTCCCTCCCTCTCTCTCTCTCTCTCTCTCTCTCTCTCTCTCTCTCTCTCTCTCTCTCTCTCTCTCTCTCTCTCTCTCTCTCTCTCTCTCTCTCCCTCCCTCCCTCCCTCCCTCCCTCCTTCCCATCCTCATTCCCTCCCTTCAAACCTCCCTCTGTCCGTCCTTCCCCCCTATCCTTCCTCCCTCCTATCCTCCTCCTTCCTCTCCCTCGCTATGCCACGCCTCTCCCCTTCCCTCCCATCCTCATTCTCCCTCCCCTTCTCCTTCTTCCTCTCCCTCTGTATGCCACTCCTTATCCCTCCCTCCTCCCCTCCCCTCCCCTCCCCTCCTTTCCCTCTCCCTCTCCCCCTCCCATCCCGTCCTCCCTACCCCTTTTTATGACACTCCTCATCCATCACTACGCACGAAGTGATGTAAAGGTGGACGGTCAGATTTGTCAGACGAGTCGAAGAGGCGTTCGTGTAAGGAAATGAAGGCGCGACTGCAGCTGCATGCGTCTCTATGTGAGTTTCGTCACGTAGCGCGGCGTCCCGGGCGATCGATGTGAAACATAAACAAAGCGGCAGGAGCGTTCGGCTAGTGCGTCTTAGGAATCCGACTGCACGGATTACTT
>NC_061841.1:6467661-6472661 GCF_019202785.1 Penaeus chinensis
GTATCGAATTTAAAAGTTCACCGTGAAAAAATAGGAAAAACAGGGACAGAGAAAAAAAAAAGCACTTGCGTTTTACCCCAAGTATTTTATGAGTAAATTTCCCGTTCCGACACCATTGAAGTTGATCTTAGGTTATTTTTTCTCTTTAGATGTCTTTGAAAAACAAAAACAAAAAATAAACACTGTCACTGCCTTATGAGATACGAAGCGAGAAATGATACATTAGTATATTTATAAATATTTATTTTCTTTCGTTACAACGAATACACATGCTATTAATAAATACAGTAATTACTAATAATAATATTAAAACCCCGCATGGATACAGCATTCAAGCATATACGTCACTCCTAATTTACATAACATAGAGACAAATAAGAGAGAAGAGAGTGACTGGCTGTTGCACTGAGGAAACATGCACTGTGTTGCTATGCCGGCGAGGTCTTCCTCTCCCCCCCTCTCTCTCTCCCCTTTACCCCCCTCCCTCTTTCCCCCCTCTTACTCCCCCTCAATCTCTCCTCCCTCCCTTTCTCCCCTTACCCCCTCCCCTCAGCTTCCTTCACACTCTGGTATACATGCAGTAGACGTCTAGAGCATGTATATACACAGTTCATTATGCATAGATATATAGTTGTGTATGTATGTACACAGGTTCATGTGCGAAGAACAAATCAACGGAAATGCACACACACACACACACACACACACACACACACACACATACACACACACACACACACACACACACACACACACACACACACACACACACACACACACACACACACACGAACGCATACCTCACATCAAAACTTCCTTCGCCCACACATTCAGAGAGATAGACAATCAACAACCAACAAGTTAAACCATACAACTAATCATTCCTGAACCAAATAAACCCAACAAAGTCAGACTGATACGTTATATACGCAAACCATAATGTAAAAATAAAACGACGATGAATAGATCGCGTTCGACTTCGTTATAACCCCGAGGTCACTATATCGGGTGTATCTTTAATGTCCTCTCCCAGGTGACCTTTGCACACCTGCAACTCGAAGGTAAATGACCCTAAACAATTGACTGATGTCGCTGATGATTGTATCAACATTGTATGAACGTGTGAATAACACACACACACACACACGAACCACGCACACACCACGCACGCATATATATATATATATATATATATATATATATATATATATATATATATATATATAGAGAGAGAGAGAGAGAGAGAGAGAGAGAGAGAGAGAGAGAGAGAGAGACGTATATGAGAGGTGGTGGATGGGGGGAGGGAGACATACAGAGAGACAAATAGACAAACACAGAGGCAGAGAAAGAGACAATGACAAACAGCCTGACAAAGAGACAAACACAAAGGCAGAGAGAAAGAGAGAGACAGAATCATACAAACGTAAACTTTGTCCAGTCTTATCGCTGATAATCTCTGACATCCTTATCGCTAAAGCTCATCAAACTATCAAATTAACTGGATAAGACATCAGAGAGACTGAAAAGGTTAAATCAATAACTCAAGATGTCCCCTGCAGACCTGTATCTGAATTTTGATAAGAAAGCAGACTTTGGTAAGCAGATATCTTGTAGTTACATGGCACTGTCTCTGCCTCATTTGTTATCTTTTTAAGAGTGGAAGTAAAGGTAGGAAGAAAGTGGATGCTTAGAAGGAAACAAGATAAATAGCTTCAAGAGAGAAAGAGGGAGATGTTCGATCGATCGACAGATTGATATATAGATATATAGATATACAGATAGATATATAGATATAGACAGATATAGGTAGATAGATAGAGATAGAGAGATAGATAAAAAGAGATACATAGAGGGATAGAAAGATATATATATATATATATATATATATATATATACATAGAGAGAGAGAGAGAGATAGAGAGAGAGAGAGAGAGAGAGAGAGAGAGAGAGAGAGAGAGAGAGAGAGAGAGAGAGAGAGAGAGAGAGAGAGAGAGAGAGAGAGAGAGAGAGAGAGAGAGAGAGAGAGAGAGAGAGAGAGAGAGAGAGAGAGAGAGAGAGAGAGAGAGAGAGAGAGAGAGAGAGAGAGAGAGAGAGAGAGAGAGAGAGATAGAAAGAGACAGAGAAAGAAGAGAGAAAATGAAGAAAGAGAAGTAGGAGAAGTAGTGACCGTGGAAGATAGAAACGGATAAAAACACACCATTATATACATGTCGAGGTATTTTATGTCAGTAAGGCAGATGTAGATTTAATCAGTTATATTCACATGTGTGGAGTTGAATATGCTGCTATACTTAGAACATACGCAGAGCTATACTTAGAACACAGACGCAGATAGATAGATAGATAGATAGAGAGAAATGGAGAGAGAAAAATAGAGAAAGAGTGAAAGGGAGCGACGGAAAGAGAGAGAGAGGGTGACAAGCAGACAAACAGAAAGAAAGGAATAAACAGAGAAAGAGAGAAAAAAGAAATAGAGACAGAGGGAGAGAGAACGAACAAAGAAAGAGAGACAAGAAGAGAGAACAAGAAAGAAAGAAAGAAAGAGACAGGGAGAGAGAACATAAAAAGAAAAAAGAAAGAGAGACGGGGAGAGAGAACAATAAGAAAGACAGAAAGAAAGAGAAACAGGGAGAGATAACCAAAAAAAAGAAAGGAAGAAAGAGACAAGGAAAGAGAAAAAAAAGATGAAAAAGAAAAGAGAGAGAAAGAAAGAAAGAAAGAAAGAAAGACAGGGAAAAGAAACAATAAAAGAAAAAAAGAAAAAAAAAGAAAAAGAGAGAGAGAGAGAAAGTGATACACGATCATGAAATGCACCTTGGAAAACGTTAAAAATAACCAGGAAGAGACATGAAAGACATCTCGCTGTCATTTGATCATTTAATTTTGTTTCATTACATCGAAATGTGGAGATAGAAGCATAGAAGAATAAAGACGAAAGGAAGGGAAATGGAAAGATAAAAATGGAGGAAGGGATAAGGAAAATAGAAGAAAAGAGACAAGGGCATGGAAAGTAGACAATAAGAAAACGGGGAAGGAAGGAAATTGAAATAAATAGGAAAGGGAAAAAATAAAAAGAAAATAACTTGACAACCACAAAAATTAAAGTAATATCAACCATGATTACCAATAAGTAATAAAAGTAATAAAAGGAATAACAACCGCACTGATCAGAATTATATATCAAACGTAATTAAAACAGAAAAAAACAAGAGTACCAACCACTAATAAAATGCCCTAATTAACCACAGCATCAAAAATACACAAAATCAACCACAGCGCTGACGCCAACCACCAAAGAGCGATAGATTCTTAGCGATAGATTCTGTTCACGTGTTCTGGCAGCGTAGCAACTATGTCTTGGACGCAGGTGTGAGCAAGGGTAAACAGCTCCCCTCTCCCCTCTCCCCTCTCTCCTCCCCCTTTCACGTTTTTTCGCCCGTTTCCCCTCTCTGCTCCCCCTTTCCCCTCTCTTCTTCTCCCCCTTTCGCCCCTTTCCCCTCTCTTCTCCCCCTTTTGCTCCTTTCATTTAAATCTCTCCTCCCCCTTTCCATCCTTTTCGCCCCTTACCCCTCTTTTACCCCCTTTTCGCCCCTTTCCCCTCTCTCCTCCCCATTTCCCCTCTTTTCGCCCCTTTTCCCTCTTTTCTTCTCTCTCCTCCCTTTTTCCCCTCTCTCCTCCCTTCTTGATTCACCTCCATATCTTCTCTTCATCCATTTTGCACTCTGATCCCTCCCCCTTTTTTCATCTCTTCTCCTTTCCCCTTTCCTTTTCCCCGAACCCTCTTCTCTCCTTTCCATCCCTTTTCTGGCTCCTCTTCCCCTTCCGTCTCCATTTCTCTCCCCCTACCTGCTTCCCCTTTCCTCTTTCCCTCCTTTTTCTACCCACGCCTGTCTCCTTCCTCCTCCCCCTCCCTCTCCCACTTTCAAATGATCCCTCTTCCCTCGTCTCTTTCCCTCTCCCCCCCATCTCCTTCCTCCTTACCCCTCCTTCTCCCCCCTTCACATTGTCCCTCTCCCACTGTCTCCTTCCTTCTTCCCCCTCCTCCCCCCCCTTTACATTGTCCCTCTCCCACTGTCTCCTTCCTTCTTCCCCCTCCTCTCCCCCTTCACATTGTCCCTCACCCACTGTCTCCTTCATTCTTCCCCCTCCTTCTCCCCACTTCATATTGTTCCTCTCCCACTGCCCCCTCCCCCTTCCCCCTCCTTCTCCCCCCGTCACTTTGCCCCCTACCCCTTCCTCTAGTCACGTGGCGTAACACGACCCAGCTGACAACACCTGTTGCTGACGAGACCTCCTTGGCTCGGCTTGCTGACGGGCCTATCATCAGCTGTTCGTGTGAGTTGTTTATTTGTTTACGTAATCATTTCTGTTTGTTTACGTAATCATTTCTGTTTGTTTGTTGACGTATTCATTCCTTTGTTCGCCCATTTTTTGGTTGTTTACGTTTTCATTCCGTTGTTTATTAATGTGCAATTTTCTTTTGTTCGTGCATCAGTGTATGTTTTTTGTTAATATGTCATTGTATTTGTTAATTTTTTTTTTCATTCGGCATTTCCTTGTTTGTCTGTGGGTTTGGCATATTTTTTTTATATTAATCTGAGCATTTGCTCTTTGTTTGATACAATAACGATGACACGATCATTATTATTGTGACGACTGTAATTTAATTATCATTAATATCATTATTTCAAAATAATGATAAATATAATCATCATTATCATCCTCACCCTCATTATAGTAATCATTATCATCATTATCATTATTGTCGTTATTATTATTATTAACATTATCATCATTATTATTATTGGTAGTAATAGTAGTAGCAGTAGCATCTGTAGTAATATCGTAGTCTCCCCTGAAATATATTTATATCACTGTCTCCCCTGAAGGTAACACAGTCACGAATTTCTGGTATACTTTTATTTATTTTTCATACAATGACTACTATTGATATGTGTACTTTGCAAAATATATTATCTTTTTATGGTTAACTGTTTATT
>NC_061841.1:6477661-6480161 GCF_019202785.1 Penaeus chinensis
AACTTCCCCCATCATTACAACAGACCCTTTAAGGACAGATCACAAGGTCACGAGAGGACACTGTACACGTCCTTACATTGTAGACAGAGAGAGAGAGAGAGAGAGAGAAAGGGAGAGGGGGGGGGGGAGGCTGAGCGAGATTGAGAGCGAGAGAATGATATGCAGGAAGATAGACAGTGGCGTAATCATAAGCTGGGGAAAAAAATGCTTACACAATGCATCTCGGCAACCAAACAGCTGCGATGCGATAATGTGATTAAAGATTTGAAAGCGGTTCATCATCAAATCATCATTCTAAAAGATTTTTTTTTAAAAAGGTACTACTAAAAGACTTAGAATATAAATAATTTACGTGTTCAGACCGAGGAGATACTCTTAATGGTGATGATAACAAACATCAAAATCAACAGAAACAACGGAAGCAACAATGACAATACTGATAATAATAGTAATGATGATGAGGATGCTAATTATAACTGCAGCTATGATGATAGCAACAATAATAAGAGCAACGGCAACTATAATAATAGTAATGACATGTCTTGTTGTTTATCACTAGTGCGTTTTGTTGTTATAGAGACGTGGCTAAACCGTCTATCTCGGTTGACGACGGTATAGGTCCCCTAAATCCCAGGATGAGGTCCTGTATATACAGCCGTTATTAGAGAGAGAGAGAGATACAGAGATAGAGAGATACAGAGAGAGAGAGAGATACAGGGAGAGAGAGAGATACAGAGAGAGAGATATATAGAGAGAGAGATACAGAGAGAGAGATATATATAGAGAGAGATACAGAGAGAGAGAGATACAGAGAGAGAGAGATACAGAGAGAGAGAGATACAGAGAGAGAGATACAGAGAGAGAGATACAGAGAGAGAGATACAGAGAGAGAGAGATACAGAGAGAGAGAGATACAGAGAGAGAGATACAGAGAGAGAGAGATATACAGAGAGAGAGATACAGAGAGAGAGATACAGAGAGAGAGATACAGAGAGAGAGATACAGAGAGAGAGAGATACAGAGAGAGAGAGATACAGAGAGAGAGAGAGAGAGAGAGAGAGAGAGAGAGAGAGAGAGAGAGAGAGAGAGAGAGAGAGAGAGAGGAGGTAGAAAGAGGAGAGGGAAAGAGGAAGAGAAAGAGAGAGAGAGGGAAGGAGGTATTTAGGGAGTGAGAGGGAGAGGGAGACAGAAGGGGGGGAGTTTAGTGACCTGTTCTCGTGATCTCTTTCGTCTCACATACCAGAAAAGCCATGTGTTCCTTATCTCACAGTAACTCCACTGTCCTCAGCCGACTCCAACAGGCCTACACCTATCATGATGACAAAGTGACCTTAGAACACGCTAATTCAACCCTTATTGCTCGTGACCGATTCCCATGCTATTATTCTGATGTCTATGTGTATAACTATGTGTTGTTTATACTCAAAATGTTCGTTAGAAAATACTTATTCTGAATCACAAAGTATATTACTGCTATAATTGTTGATATTCAAATGTCTTTATGTTTTGTGAATACTCAGCAATATGTGTCTCCTTATCACGAAGCTTTTTAGTCCTGTAAACACCATAACTCTTCTTACATACAACCGTATATAAGGTACCCTTGTTCCTTCACCACGAAACCACCATGTGACCATATTATAGGACTTTTATGTTCATTCAAATTATTTCATGTTTTCCATTATGAAATGTTCCAAAACGAAGTTTGTTCATAGAAATGTCTGAGCAGTTCAGGCAGACCGCTCGCCACAGCGGGCCGGGCAGGTCGCCCGCTCTTCCCTGAGCGCCCCTGCCTTGCCTGTCCTCTGTATCCCACCTACCACAATCCCGTGAAATAAAACTTAGAAGCAGCAACAACTTTCACTTCACTTCACGTCAAGAACCACCATACAAGACAGAGTGAGAGAGAGTGACAGAGAAAGGATAAGCCCACCACAGTACTTCACACTGGTGGCATAACGCAAGGATAAGTCCACCACATCATTACATTGGTGGCACCGCACTGGGATTATCGCACCACACGAACCCTCCGAAGATATCGCACTACGTGAAGCCACTCTGAAGACAATCTATCGACTCCTGCAAGCGGAGACACCTTTGTCGACATCTGTCACTGAAAGACTTCATCTCACGAAACAGCTGCGATTTCCTGACATCAAGCACGAAGCCAGTCTTCCCTGCCAAGCTGACATCTACCCTCAGCGCACAGTACTTCAACACCTGTCGCAGTCCTCAACACTTGCCTGCAGTTGCCTGACGCCTGCAACATCGATCAACACTGCCCTGCCAGTACCTCAAGGTGAGTTTCTTTATCCTCGCTGTTCTCATTTGTTTAGGAAATCCCCTGTGAAGTGAAGTGTCTGATTTCCCCTCGCGAACACCTGTGTTCCTCCCCTCATAGAAAACGAGATTTCCCCTCAGCTAACATCTGTCTCGCGCTCACACTGCGTGCGCCTCGCCTCACTCATGCCCTGCGGTTTGCCTAACCTTATTCTTTGAT
>NC_061841.1:6485161-6492661 GCF_019202785.1 Penaeus chinensis
CTACGTGAAGCCACTTTGAAGACAATCTATCGACTCCTGCAAGCAGAAACACCTTTGTCGACATCTGTCACTGAAAGACTTCATCTCACGAAACAGCTGCGATTTCCTGACATCAAGCACGAAGCCAGTCTTCCCTGCCAAGCTGACATCTACCCTCAGCGCACAGTACTTCAACACCTGTCGCAGTCCTCAACACTTGCCTGCAGTTGCCTGACGCCTGCAACATCGATCAACACTGCCCTGCCAGTACCTCAAGGTGAGTTTCTTTATCCTCGCTGTTCTCATTTGTTTAGGAAATCCCCTGTAAAGTGAAGTGTCTGATTTCCCCTCGCGAACACCTGTGTTCCTCCCCTCATAGAAAACGAGATTTCCCCTCAGCTAACATCTGTCTCGCGCTCACACTGCGTGCGCCTCGCCTCACTCATGCCCTGCGGTTTGCCTAACCTTATTCTTTGATACTCTAATTCCTCTGTATTTTTTCAACCTATGAGTACTTAGTTTCATATTAATTTACGTCGTGATGATTTCCGAATCCACACGATACTGAATTCCAGTTCATTCATTATGAACTATTTCACAGGAAAATCTTTCCTGCGTTTGTTGCATGTTTAGAATAATTATCTTCATAGGAAAAATCTCCTGTTTCCTAGCATGCTACTAACCTTAATCAACTCCCCATTAATCCTGTATTTAGCATGCAGCTACTCTCATTTCCCTGAAGGAAATATTTTCTATGATCTAACTACATTCTTATGAGAATATCTGTTGACCTGCATCCTTGCACATGAATTCTACATATTATTTTCGTGGAGAATCATTACTATATTTTACATGGTTCTGTAAGCTCATAATTTTCTCGAGATTTTATCCTACAAGAGAGAGAGAGAGAGAGAGAGAGAGAGAGAGAGAGAGAGAGAGAGAGAGAGAGAGAGAGAGAGAGAGAGAGAGAGAGAGAGAGGGAGAGAGAGAGAGAGAGAGAGAGAGAGAGAGAGAGATACAGAGAGAGAGAGAGATACAGAGAGAGGGAGAGAGATACAGAGAGAGGGGGAGAGAGAGAGAGAGAGAGAGAGAGAGGGGGGAGGTAGAAAGAGGAGAGGGAAAGAGGAAGAGAAAGAGAGAGAGAGGGAAGGAGGTATTTAGGGAGTGAGAGGGACACAGAAGGGGGGGGGGGAGGTAGGCAGGGAGGGAAGGGAAGTGGGAGGGGGAGAGGGAGAGGAACGGTGAAAGAGAAAGTGAGGGAGAAAGAGAGAGAGAGAAAGAGAAAGAGAGAGGAGAGAGAGAGAGAGAGAGAGAGAGAGAGAGAGAGAGAGAGAGAGAGAGAGAGAGAGAGAGAGGAGAGAGAGAGAGAGAGGAGAGAGAGAGAGAGAGAGAGAGAGAGAGAGAGAGAGAGGAGAGAGAGAGAGAGAGAGAGAGAGAGAGAGAGAGGAGAGAGAGAGAGAGGAGAGAGAGAGAGAGGAGAGAGAGAGAGAGGAGAGAGAGAGAGAGGAGAGAGAGAGAGAGGAGAGAGAGAGAGAGAGAGAGAGAGAGAGAGAGAGAGAGAGAGAGAGAGAGAGAGAGAGAGAGAGAGAGAGAGAGAGAGAGAGAGAGAGAGAGAGAGAGAGAGAGAGAGAGAGAGAGAGAGAGGAGAGAGAGAGAGAGAGAGAGAGAGAGAGAGAGAGGAGAGAGAGAGAGAGGAGAGAGAGAGAGAGGAGAGAGAGAGAGAGAGAGAGAGAGAGAGAGAGAGAGAGAGGAGAGAGAGAGAGAGAGAGAGAGAGAGAGAGAGAGAGAGAGAGAGAGAGAGAGGAGAGAGAGAGAGAGAGAGAGAGAGAGAGAGAGAGAGAGAGAGAGAGAGAGAGAGAGAGAGAGAGAGGAGAGAGAGAGAGAGAGAGAGAGAGAGAGAGAGAGAGAGAGAGAGAGAGAGAGAGAGAGAGAGAGAGAGAGGAGAGAGAGAGAGAGAGAGAGAGAGAGAGAGAGAGAGAGAGAGAGAGAGAGAGAGAGAGAGAGAGAGAGAGAGAGAGAGAGAGAGAGAGAGAGAGAGAGAGAGAGAGAGAGAGAGAGAGAGAGAGAGAGAGAGAGAGAGAGAGAGAGAGAGAGAGAGAGAGAGAGAGAGAGAGAGAGAGAGAGAGAGAGAGAGAGAGAGAGAGAGAGAGAGAGAGAGAGAGAGAGAGAGAGAGAGAGAGAGAGAGAGAGAGAGAGAGAGAGAGAGAGAGAGAGAGAGAGAGAGAGAGAGAGAGAGGAGAGAGAGAGAGAGAGAGAGAGAGAGAGAGAGAGAGAGAGAGAGGAGAGAGAGGAGAGAGAGAGAGAGAGAGAGGAGAGAGAGAGAGAGAGAGAGAGAGAGAGAGAGAGAGAGAGAGAGAGGAGAGAGAGAGAGAGAGAGAGAGAGAGAGAGAGAGAGAGAGAGAGAGAGAGAGAGAGAGAGAGAGAGAGAGAGAGAGAGAGAGAGAGAGAGAGAGAGAGAGAGAGAGAGGAGAGAGAGAGAGAGAGAGAGAGAGAGAGAGAGAGAGAGAGGAGAGAGAGAGAGAGAGAGAGAGAGAGAGAGAGAGAGAGAGGAGAGAGAGAGGAGAGAGAGAGGAGAGAGAGGAGAGAGAGAGAGAGAGAGAGAGAGAGGAGAGAGAGAGGAGAGAGAGAGAGAGAGAGAGAGAGAGAGAGAGAGAGAGAGAGAGAGAGAGGAGAGAGAGAGAGAGAGAGAGAGAGAGAGAGAGAGAGAGAGAGAGAGAGAGAGAGAGAGAGAGAGAGAGAGTGAGAGTGAGAGTGAGAGTGAGAGTGAGAGTGAGAGAGAGTGAGAGAGAGAGAGAGAGAGAGAGAGAGAGAGAGAGAGAGAGAGAGAGAGAGAGAGAGAGAGAGAGAGAGAGAGAGAGAGAGAGAGAGAGAGAGATACAGAGAGAGAGAGAGATACAGAGAGAGAGAGAGATACAGAGAGAGAGAGAGATACAGAGAGAGGGAGAGAGATACAGAGAGAGAGAGATACAGAGAGAGAGATACACAGAGAAAGAGAGAGACAGAGAGAGAGATACAGAGAGAGAGAGAGATACAGATAAAGCACAAGAACGAGGGGAGTTGTCCTGGGGCTGACTCGTGTGTGTTATGAGATGACGGTGACCCTTAAAAAGAATTTCAAACTGACGTTATTGCTATCATACAGACTTTTTTTTGTCCCAAATCTATCTAAAACTGAAGATGTATCTGACCGTATCTGGTTTGGTGAAAGATGCCTCCTTGCTGTCTTGAAAAAATGAAGAGAGAAGGTATGGTCTTCAAACTTGGAGATACAGCAGTTTATAGGCATTTTAAGAATAAAGCTGCATGGGAAAATCACGCTAGAGGTATAACGGCATACAAAAACAAGCTGCAAAGAGGAGCAGTTGTGGATTTTATCACAAAAGATGCAAAGATTTCCACTCTTCAAACTGTACTTTCAATCACAAATAAAGACCTCGCCAATACCTGTTAAAGCATTATTCCAAACGTTTGTCCTCTTCTCATGAAAAAAAAAAGCTTTGCGAGAGGAACAGATGCTTAACATAATGACAAATATCCTTGTTGTCCATTCTTGTTGTGTTTAGAAATCTGTGAAGGCATGGAGACATTTAAACACGTCTCCCCTCTACCTACAAAGGTTTTCTATATTTGAATACAGAGAAAATTTGAGGAAAACAAGGGTAACCAATACAAAATATAACTGCGAAGACAAAAATGGTTGATATATTCAAATGTATAATTAAAATGTATATTTGAATATATATTTATATGTCTACATACACATACATACATATACAGACACATACATACATTCATATACAGACACATACATACATACATAGATACATACATATACAGACACATACATACATACATATATAGACACATACATACATACATATACAGACACATACATACATATACAGACACATACATACATACATACATATAGACACATACATACATACATACATACATATACAGACACATACATACATACATATACAAACACATACATACATACATACATATACAGACACATACATACATACATACATATACAGATACATACATACATACATACATACATACATATACAAACCCATACATACATACATACATATATATATATACAGGCACATAAATACATACATACATATACAGACACATACATACATACATATATATACAGACACATACATACATACATACATACATACATACATATACGCATATATACATATATGTGTATGCATGTATATATGTAGATGTATATATATGTATATATACATATGTATATCTATATTTATGTATATGTGTATATTTATATTTATGTATATATATGTATATATATGTATATGTATATGTATGTTATATATATATATATATATATATATATATATATATATATACGTATGTATATATATATATATATATATATATATATATATATATATATATATATATATATATATATATATGAGAGGTATACGGTCTCTCTCATGCGATTCTTGCAATATTCAATCCCATGTTGAATATATCAAGATTGCAAAAGTGTAATGTATAAATTCATGAGCGTGGCCCCGTGAAAGGTTCCCTGGATTAATACAGGAGCGAACGTAGCGTGGCGAGGCAGTGGTAGGTTGGCGGTAGTGAGCGTTAATACCTCTTTCATAAAACCCGTTGTCCACAATGGTTATTAAGTTGAAGACGAAATGAAAGCCTGGACCAAAGAGTAAAGTAAAATGGAAAGAAAAGCAAAGCTAATGCAATAAAACGCGTAAGTAAAATCGTGTGAAATATCACCAAAGATATAAAAGGTTAAAAATAAAGTAAAATAAATGACTAAGAATAAGATTTACAACACTAAAATGGCCGGCTAAAACGATGTGTGTGGGCGGCTAATTATTGGGCGGAGACACTTGCAAAATATGCGTTAAGTTCATGAAGCGTTTAATTAAGAAACATGCATACAGCATAAAATAGTAGATGTATGGTTAAAAAGAGCAGCCAACTACATATATTTTAAGTATGAAGCTGACAATAATTGTGGTATGTCACTGTAATGTTCCTTGGGAGGAGAAAGAAACACGTCGGTGTCTCGGAGCAAACTGATTTATTTTCCTAGCTTTATCCCCACACAGCATGTGCGAAAATGCTATTGCATTGTTTCGCAAAACGCAAATCAGTGCGGCCACTTGTTTCATGTGGTACACCGCTGATCACATTTTTAATACAAGTGATACCTGCCTCGGATACTTAAAAACAAGTAAAATACTTAATAAAATATATTAAGAACGATAAAAGAATAAAACTGGGTTGCCCGACAGACATTATTTATTTAGTTATTCATGTATAGGGAGAAACATCCCAGGTAAGCAGGTAAACAAGGTCAGTAAGGCGGCAGACTAATGGGATCCATATGCAATGTTGCATGGAAACGAATTCCTCAGCTTACACACACACACGCACACACGCACACACACACACGCACACACACATACATATATAGACATATATATATACTATATATATACATATATATATATATATATATATATATATATATATATATATATGTGTGTGTGTGTGTGTGTGTGTGTGTGTGTGTGTGTGTGTGTGTGTGATGCACAACACACACACACACAACACACACCACACACACACACACACACACACATATTTATACACATTATCTATATATATGTCTATATATGTATATATATATATATATTATTTATATATATATACATACACACACACACATATATGTATACACATTATCTATATATATATGTCTATATATGTATATATATATTTATATATATACACACATATAAATGAAAAGGAAAACAACCACAGTAAGAAATGAAAATAAATCGTGACGTTTCGAACTCTTCATTATTCAGACGAATAATAGACCGAAATGGATACAAGGAAAGAATTTTGACAAGAATATGTAGTGGTAGGGAGACAGAAGGAACAAGACCTGAATCTAATCTATCTAATCTCAGGAGGAGGATCAAGCTTAAAGAGGAGGTAAGGTCGTCCAAGCTTCACTGACCAGCACTCAAGTTAAAACTGGTTAATTAAAAATGATCAATAATTTACTGGCACTGTCCTGTTGAGTATTACGGCAACGAGTATAAAATTTGCATCTCGCAGATGTATGTGCCTTATTCAAGAAAAAATGAGGATCTTAATTTCGAAAACGTTTCAAAAATGTCGTCGAGCTCCCGATCGATAGATTCATTATCACAAATCTTAAATGCCCTAAAAACATTGACGAGACCACTGACTTTTTAACATACAACGGATGATTCGAGAAAAAAAAAAGTAATTAAAGGTAATTAGCGGTGTGAGTAGGTTCACGGTAAACCGAAAACTTAAGCGAGCCATTTACAATGCATAATCGCATGATTTTACCTGAATCTACCTGAGTTCTACTTTTAAAAGTGATATTATGTTCGCGGTTGTTAAATCTTCTGAAAAAATATCGTCGAAATCTGAACAGTTCACTTGCCACCTAGAAACAAATATCCTCAACACAAGGAAACCAAATAGAGACAATAGACAGAAGGAATTCAGTTTAAAACATCTCCATGTATAAATTCGCAAGTACCCGGGCTCAGGCTACCATCGCGATACCATTAATCTGTCTATAAAATTCGCCGTCAAAAGTAAGGACATTATTCGTAACACACAAACGAATGAGATCAATGAAACAATTGACCGGAATAGGGATCTTCTCATGAGATGAAAAATAAGTGCATATCAACCAATTTTATTCTTCGCATGGTCATTCTTTTATATTAGTAACCCATATTTGCCATTTTCTTTGTATTCATATACAGAAAATCTTTACAAAAAGAGGGAAGACTAAGAAGAACGGCCTTGCACAAGCACCTGTGCGTCCGTGCGTGCGTGCATGCGTGCATGTGTGCGTGTGTGCGTGTGTGTGTGTGTGTGTGTGTGTGTGTGTGTGTGTGTGTGTGTGTGTGTGTGTGTGTGTGTGTGTGTGTGTGTGTGTGTGAAAGGGAAAGGAAAAGAGAGAGAGAGAGAAAGAGAGAGAGAGAGCAAGAGAGAGAGAGAGCGAGAGAGAGAGAGAGAGAGGGAGATATATATATATATATATATATATATATAGAGAGAGAGAGAGAGAAAGAGAGATAAAGAGAGAGAGAGAGAGATAAAGAGAGATAGAGAGAGAAAGAGAGAGAGAGAAAGAGAGAGAGACAAAGAGAGAGAGACAAGAGAGAGAGAGAGAGAGAGAAGAGAGAGAGAGAGAGAGAGAGAGAGAGAGAGAGAGAGAGAGAGAGAGAGACAAAGAGAGAGAGAGAGAGACAAAGAGAGAGAGAGAGAGAGAAGAGAGAGAGAGAGAGAGAGAGAGAGAGAGAGAGAGAGAGAGAGAGAGAGAGAGAGAGAGAGAGAGAGACAGAGAGAGAGAGAGACAGAGAGAGAGAAACAAAGAGAGAGAGAGAAACAAAGAGAGATAGAGAGAGAGAGAGAGAGAGAGAGAGAGAGAGAGAGAGAGAGAGAGAG
>NC_061841.1:6497661-6512661 GCF_019202785.1 Penaeus chinensis
CTTTCTTTTTTCTCGAAATTCTCAAGTCTTCTAACATTCCCTCCTTAAGTCACGTGTTCAACAGAATTATATATATATATATATATATATATCTTTGTCATTTAATGGCGTTAAGTGTGCAAAAAGACACTAACGGCCATATGTGTCAACGTTCGTGTTCTCGACTGTCTTCGCATGTGGAAATCACCTTTTTACTGTGTACTTAAAGTTTCGTGCTGCCTAATGACGCTCGTAAATCTGATGATTGATAATAGTCAGCAGCTCTGAACTTCTAAATTGCTTCCGACACGCCTTGAAATGCATATATCTTTCATAGAGACATATTGCAAAGTCGTTTGTTTATACCTTTCATACAGAATTCCATCTTTTAATTTTGGCTAACACGATTCAGCTAAGTTACGGTTAGTAACTTAGTGTGAAGGAACGCCAAATGAGCTGAATTTAATTTTAAAGAATCTCACCTTTACCACTGAGTGTATCTGTAAAGTCACTATGTATTCACTGCTATAAAATGCATCAAGAAGAATATATTAAGCTATGCTCTCTGTATATATATTTTTTTCAAGTATACTACGGTGTATTAAGCAGAGAGAAGAATGTTTCCTACATTTTTGTTCTAATCCCATCTGGGACGAATAATCTGAGGCCCTATTGCAAAACTCTGTAAACTCCAAGTTGCTCCTTTATAAAACTTTTTAGTCTAGTGTTTGCATAGAGCCAAAATGGTCCAAAATAGCGAGTTAAATCCAAGATCATTATTGTCAGGGCCCCAAGGTATCGTGAAGGAGCAATTTTGGACGATTAAGCAATTTTCTGTTGTATTCAGTATTTAACTGCAGAAATTAAATCATTCTATTTTTTTTTTTTTTAATCGAATTTCTCTTTCAGAAGTGTTTTGATTACTATGTAAAGTTAATTTTAACAATTCATGCATTTTGAGTTATTTATCGTTTGTATAATTTATTTATTTATCAAATTTGCCCATTATATGCAAATTTCCTACTAGGTAGTATTTTGAAGTATACGCATTAACTGATTTTTTTTCGCTCAGTGTCTCAGTCGCCTCCGAGCTGTTGCAGAGCGAGGCCACTCGAGAGTACTTCTCCCCCCAGAGAAGGCTTAATGCTTAAAAAACGTTTTTATGAGGTTATTAATATAAATTCACTATGATATATATATATACATATATATACATTTTTTTTTCACGGAATCTGGGAGGTTTTAGGCAACCCATCTAAGGGTTTCCAAATAAAGCGAGTGACAACACTTCTGTATACAATTATTTTTGGTATTTTCTATTAAGGGTATTGTTTGAACACTGTACATCCATTTTTTTTTAATCAATTACTTTCGTAGTGTTTATTATTTATTTACACATCTACAAAGCGACCGAAATCAATTCTATAATTAACCTAAAATCCAACAAAACGATTTGTTTATGAAATGCTTGCCTTATCAATAATTTTAAGGCAGAGCTTGTTGTCCATATATTTCAGAGAACTTATATTGACAAAAAAATGCCTTGAACGAAATGTGAATTCAATGGAAAACTTAATCATGGCAGTATATTGGTGTATTTTGTAAAAAAAAAAAAAAAAAAAAAAAAATTCTGTTGTTTTTCCTCTTTATTTGTATTTGGAACTATTGTAGACTGCCTTCCAGCTTGTCACACTGTCCTGATTGTGAGGTAGGTTTAGCAGCCTCTGAGATCGTCAGGTACGCAAATGTGATTCCTACGGATGTGTGAGCAAACATGGGATCATAAATGTCTAAGCGTATCTGTTTACTAAGTCCAAAACTTATTGAAGTCCTCATCTCGAGGTGGGGTTTACGGGGGGGGAAGGGGGAGGGTAGAGGTGAATTTGCTCGCTAAAGGCATATAAACACGAGACAGGAATCGTACTTTAGAGGTTGAAGAAAGTTGAAAACACAATAACCGCAATGCGCGAACAAACGAATAAACCCCATCCTGAACTTCAGAGTAGCCACAAAGATCGCCGTATGAACCGAGAACTTTCTTAACCCTCCTTACTCCTGACAGGTACTTAGCGCTTGCTGTCACCGAAGCCAGCACATTGCTCAGACATTCAAACATGGAGCACGTTTTTCCCATTCTTTTCAAGCCCTAACGAATATGCAGACTTACGCTGATAGTTTCGGTGTTCATTTTGTTCAAATCTGCGTTTGAATGTGGCAAACTGAGGATCGTTAGCGCAAATTATCTTGGAGCAGATATATGTTAGCGGCATCTTTGTTATTAAGTACTCTCTACTAGAGAGTAACGAAACTACCTGACGCCAGCTGTTATGTGCCCCAGCGCTCGCCCGAGTGGCTTCCCCCAGTACAATGTTGAGTAAATCCAAGGGCGTCAATTGCGGGGCCTGCGGGTGCAATTGCCCCTCAAGACTGCTTGCCTCCCTCAGGGTCTGGCTTGCTTCCCCCCCTCCCCCGCGCCATAATGTTTAACTTTGTTTTCAATATATTGGAACCAAATAGGTACGGTTATAGTTTTAAAATGCCCCTAGCATAAATCACTTTCCTAAATTTTTGTTTGCTTCGGTCGCTCACCAGCCATAGGGTACAAGGTAAACTTTACCTGCAATGGACGGAACGACAAAATTTTTCATATATGGCATTTCCTTCGCATGTTGATAATAAGAAAGTTGTGCAACACGTAAGTAATACTTTGGTATACATTTACTTAATGACCGCACTAAGATGAGGAAAGCTAATCAGAAACAAAACGAACTACAGTCACTTAATACATGAAATAATCTGCGAAGGCAAAGAGTAGCGTCAGAAATGAAGAAAGTAGGGCCAGGGCGACTGGGCTATGCGGGATAAATGCCCCAAGATAGGAATGACTGAGCTTCATACGGCGATGTTCGGTTACTCCCAAGAGTTGGTGGTTGTTGGTTGTCATTTTCATTCCGGGCTTAAATCTTTACGAAGTGCGGGCCACTTCGTAAACAATTATCCATATTGAACATTTGCGATGGAAAACAACAGATTCCCGATGATTGGAACAAACATAATAAGCTGTAGGTTGGATGGTTGTGTGAAACACACACACACGAAAAAAAAGAAAAAAGGAAAAAAAAAAATGATATCCCTGAATTCGTACATCATTAAGAGTTAATTTTTACCGGAATATTGAGAAAGAATTCGGAAACACAAGTAGCTCAGTGGCAACAGAACTCAGATTTAGCAGTAGATGACTGCACGTGTACAAAGTATTTCTAATAAAAAACACATTTGTACATGTTGAAATTTACACGCATGACATATCTTAAGTATGCACATTTGCTAAATAGGGATCTCGGCATGTCGTACTGAAAATTCAGGTTGATACGCACAATAAATGACAGTACAATGAATGTTGTTTTTCAATATCTACAAGTCTAGAATATTAAATTTTCTCCAGGTTGGTGCGGTCCTTCTGTATACTTTCATCTTAGATGCATGTATAACTATATGTATACATATATATGTATATGTATATGTATATATTTCGTACACACACACACACACACACACACACACACACACATTATGGCCTATACATAAGCACGATTTCTGTAAGCCATTAGACCAATAGACCACGTGGCTGTTTGCCGCTTGGCTCTAAATCAAAGAGGATTTAGATGGCAATTGTATAGTATGTTTTGCGAATCGTACGTACGTTAACTATCATTGCTGTTCACCAACAGTCTCTTACACACACGCACGCGCGCGCGCGCACACACACACAGTGTATATATATATATTTTTCAACAGCCATTCATTCTTCTGCAGGACATAGGCCTTTCTCAGTTCACTACTGAGAGGTTATATGGCAGTGCCACCCTTGCCTGATTGGATGCCCTTCCTAATCAACCGCGGTTCGGCGCGCTAACACTTGTGCCACGGCAGTGACTTCCCCTACGACACCTTCGTTTTCTCGGGCTCGAGCCAGCAGTCAGAGCGCAGGCCTTTTTACGACTACCGCGGCGGGGAATTGAACTCGGGACCACGATGATCCGAGTCCAGTGCTCTAACCAATGGACCATCGCGGCAGTTATGTATATATATACATATATATGTATGTATATATATTACATAAATGTATATATATGTATGTATATATATTATACATATGTATATATATGTATATATTTAAATATTATATATATTATATATATGTATATATATGTATGTATATATATCATATATATGTATATATATTATATATATGTATGTATATATATGTATATATATATGTATATATATTATATATATGTATATATGTATGTATATATATTATATATATGTATATATGTATGTATATATATTATATATATGTATATATGTATGTATATATATTATATATATGTATATATATGTATGTATATATATTATATATATGTATATATATGTATGTATATATATTATATATATGTATATATATGTATGTATATATATTATATATATGTATATATGTATGTATATATATTATATATATGTATATGATATATGTATATACATATAGACATACACACACATATATATGTAGGGGGCGTAGACCAAGTAGACTTTCATATGTCGGGTTGAGTTCGGGCTCGACGGAGAATAAAAAAGGTTTCTATTCAGGAAAAGATTCGTCTGCAGTGAACAGATGTAAGATTCCAGGCCTACGGCACGCTGCCACCACCCGATTAGTAGGTTCGGGAACCGTGTGTGTTGTGTATGGGGGTGTGAATGTTGTATGAGAGAAGGGTGGAAGGAAGATACAGAATGTGTGTGCTGAATGTTGGATGTGTAAGTGTGTAAATGTGAAATGGGAGATGTGTATGGAAGAAAATTGCAAGATCATAGAATTCTTCCACTTCTCTGGTTTGAGCATCCACCTGCTGGAAGCGGGAACCCATGTTTAGCAAAAGTTATGATCTATTCTAGAAGATCAGCTTAATATACTAGCCTCTTTACAGCCTTTCAGGGTATCAAGATATCAGAGTAACCAACAATGTGCTGTTTAGGAGACCCGAGCCCAAGAACGTTTCCAACATTCAGACTTGGTCAGAACCAAAACTTAAGAGGTCGCAAATGTCATTTGTTCTTCTAACTGGGATTGAGTGAAAGCTCTACGACGGTATGATATTTATTGAGCAATTTGCACTCACTAGGGAAGTTTACAAATAAGTCAGCCACGAGAAAATAAAGGTGTGTGCATCACGAATTTATCACAGCGGGGCGATGCACGTGAAAACTAACACCAGATGTACTTAAAAATAACCAACAAACACATACCTACTTCTAAATTGGCGTCCCAACTCCATAAGTATTTTTAACCAGGGTATTAGCACGAAAACACACCAAACCCTAATTTAAACAAGTTAATCTCCAACCCACGATTGGAGATTAACTTAAAAAAAAACTAGTGCTGAGAAACTGAATAAAAACACTTGTGTAGATAAAAAAAAAAAAAAAAAAAAAACAGTGTAGGACACAATTTAGCATCGGAGGCCAAGTAAAAAAAAAAAAAAATCCAGCAAAAGGGCATAGATCACGAAGACTGCCTGAACACCCACAAGGTCAGACATGGATCAACCAAGACAAAATAAAATGGTAAAAAGGTAAAGACAATATAAATTGGTCCTGAAAATATGGGCGAGATTGTGGAAGATATTTTTTCCCAGGAGGTACGGATCCTCAGGCTGAGAAGAACAAAAACCTAAGTAATAACTCAGAAGTACGGATCCTCAAGCAGTGTCCCTTCTAGGTGAAGTGTTTCTTTTATGCTTTGACACTGCTTTGGGACATTGTGAGAGTGCACCCTGCAGATAGTTATGCAGCATGTCACACGCCGAAGCCCAAAAGAGACCAGGTGTCTCTTACACACAACCATAAAAATAATACTTAACTATGCGAAAACATCAATCCTGGCGTGAAGCGAGGTAAATCCACAAAGCGAGCACAAATAACACCGAGAGCGGGACCACTGTACACCATAGAAGTTAGGACCGAACTATCTTCTCACAAAACCATGGGTACTTACACCCGAAAGAGACCTCCTAGGCCATGCTCTAAGCATGTCGCGAAAAAAGATACGATAAGTAAGTGTCGGAAGACCAACCCGATAGTTCGGTAGTCCAAACAAGCCTAAGAACCCGAACAACCATGAAAAGAGAGAGGGAGAGAAAAAACAAACAAAATATATAACGACCATTACTCTCTTCACGGGTTGGAAGCGTCGCCGAATCGATAGAATAATTGAAAAAAATATAAATAAAGGAAAGGATACCTAGGAAAACTGGTACACAGTTTAAGCTAAAACTGTGCATTTCGGGCAGTACATATTTACGGTATTTGACATAGAAAATAAAAAAATCTTTATTTTTCTTGGCGACTTCAACGCCATCCAAGTAACGAGACATGGTTTAAAATACGTTCTTTGGCCATTAAAATAACCATGTTCACATTAGTTTGTTAACACTGCCCCTGGCGGCTCGTGTGGCATTGGCCACAGAGCCCACTCGAGTCGAGTGGGCGAGACGCAAATGGCTGTTGAAGCACCATCCTCGTGCGCGTGCACAGTGAGTGCGCCCGCCAACGAAGCGGAGCCCGGGACGTCTTATCCAAGTCAAAGGCAGCATCGCAGAGTTCCCCACGTCCTTTGTTCCGTGGTACAGGAGGCAGGCATGAGGCATGGTAAAGAGCCGGCCTCAACCACTTGGCGCCCAGGAATGATGTCAGTCCTGGTGAGATCGGCTTTAGAGTCGGCGAGTGCGCAGCCGTACACTACAATATATACATATAAATAGATAGATATAGATATATGATATATGCATATACATAAACGTGCCAATACGTCTATATGTCTATATGTATATATATGTATGTACATATATATATATATATATATATATATATATATATATATATATATATATATATATTTATATGCATCTACGCGCATGCGTACTATACATGTGTACACGTACATAAAGGAAATCAGAATGGCTTAAAAATGATAAATTAGTATTAGTATTTCAAAATTGATTTTCTTCTGAAGGAAAAAACAGAAACGAATAATGCACTGAATGGTGTTTTATTAACTTTATAGCGGATGGTACAGAGTAACAATCTATGTTTAATATAAAAAAATGCTTAATAATGGAAAGTTGAATCTTTCTAGTGGAACGATATTAGATATTACTATTGTGGTGTCACATACACTACACACACGCATACACACACACACATACTCTCACATATATGCATATATCTTCATGCATATGATATCTTCCTGGTCACTGTCTTTGATGTACGTGACTCTCTAAGTTAGTTCGTTCACACGACACTGAGCAGTCACTGACAAGCGTAGACAGTTCTTTGTTTCCTTATGAGATATATATTTTCATTCATTGTTTAAAAATCTTCTGATGTGGAATTCTAAAAACAAAAATAGTCAAAGTTCGCGTAATCATAACAATGCATGGATGCAATATATATATATATATATATATATATATATATATATATATATATATATATATGTGTGTGTGTGTGTGTGTGTGTGTGTATATATGTATGTATATATATATATATATATATATATATATATATATATATATATATATTACTCATAATCTGCAATATAAGCCACATTTTAGGATACTTGATAAGAATCGAGGAACGTGTTAATATAAAACTGGCAACCACTGCCTTATCAAATCCATCAGAGCTGATACGATGATCATACTGCTGAGGGAAATAGAGAGTAACATTTTAGAATACTAACCAATACCACTTAAGGGTTTCTTTTATTAGTAAAAGGGACCCTGAAAGCTAGGTACTTCCCCTGAAGAGCCACCGACCGAAAAAGTACACCAGAGAGTGAACCCCAGGTATCATGAATGAATTTTATTCTATTCATACATTTTTTTACGGCTTTAGCATTGTACAGCGTACACTCTCACCTTACTTTTTTACTGAATGTTAATAATGGGAATTTTCTGGATACTAGTGATGATAGTGATGGTGATGATGACGATGATTACGATAATAATTAGAAATATACTGAATAATTAAAGTGATAATATATATTACTACTGTGAATTTCATAAATGTCATGAATGTCACGCCTGGTGTAATGAAGCACTTACATGGTTTAAATTGCCTTCATACTGTGAGTAAATATCAGAGAACAAGAAATAATACAGATTAGTCAGTGCCAGGACAAAATAGTAGATAACACACAATCTAAATGTTTATTGTGTCTACACTAATAAAATGAACGGATTATGACTTCTTCCAGCCATTCCTTTAGCTGTGACGAGACCTCACTGGGCTTGGCAGATGTACTGGAATTCATTAGTGCAAGCGGTGTCATCCAGCAGAGTAAGGGGTTGCATTAAGCCACACTGTGTTCCGTCAACAGCTCCGTTTGGTTCTCCAGCATCCCACACTTCCATCAGCCGACCGTCCAGCCACATCCGATCGATGATTCCGACCCATTTCATTGCTGGGGGACCAACAGCGTTTGAATATGATGTAGTATGAATTGAGTGGGTGGGTGCTTCATGCTCGGGATGATGTGAAGCGATGGTGTGGTAGCCTAGTTAGCGTTAAGTGCCTGCTTGCATGCCTTCCCGCTTTCAGCTGCCACCGCTGGCTAGCCTGGTGCGAAAAAGGGAGCAGCTATGCATAAGACTCCCCTGCCAGCTCATAGCCTCTCCATCATCAAGACTTCTACAGTGCCTCCTCGTGGCCACCCATGGAAACTAGGTACCTTGCGGTCCTAGGCTGAAATGTGGAGGCTTTTGGAGCAGCAGGAGGCCCTAAAGGTACGGAGCTATGGCCCACCGGCGTGTGGATACGCCCTGGCTTCGTACTAACTCCTGTCCCCCGCGCCCCCTGGGGTTAATGGGCGGCTGTGGGGAGGCAGGCCTTGCCAGTCGGCCCCCCCGAGATAACCACTGGCAACGTCTAATATAGAAGTTGACGCTGGGGGGAGGGCTAAAGTCCCTCCTACCCAGCAAGTACGGCGGGCTGTGGGTCCCTCTGGGTTGGCGACCGCTGGGACTCGGGTGGGGAGGGGGGGTTACCCCCAGTCCCAGCTGGGTCCCAGCGGCCGCCAGCCTGGCGTGATGCTTGTGGGGGAAAGCCCTAGGGAGCCCTGCAGGTGGATTATGGGGCCTGCAGCCAGCCAACCTCCTCTATATGGGGCGGCGTCGGTAGGGGTGGCAGAGGTGGCGCCCACCCGGAGTGACTGCCCGAGGTTAGACCTCAGGCGGACTGTCAGGGTGGGGGCTTGGAACATCCGTTCCCTGCGACAGGACGATCGGTTACCACTACTATCGAGGGAATTGAAACAGCTGAGAGTTGAGGTGGCTGCTCTCTCGGAGGTGAGAAGACCTGGCAGTGGCACGATTAGTGAGGGTGGCTACACCTACTACTGGTCGGGCTGCAGCGATGGCCACCATCTCCAGGGAGTAGCCATAGCCATCTCCAGCAGACTTCAACCCTTGGTAGTTGAGGTCACTCCAGTCGATGAGCATATCATGGTATTGAGACTGAAGCTTTCATTTGGCTTCATGTCTCTTGTTGCTGTATACGCTCCTACGGATGTATATAAACTTGAGGTGAAAGAGATGTTTTACGCCAAACTTGCATCTGTGGCAGACAGATGTCCTCGGCGAGATATTCGTATTGTGCTGGGCGACTTCAATGCGGTATCCGGCTGTGATCGAGCTGGCTACGAGATGTCTGTCGGTCCTCATGGCTCAGGAGCTGATGCTGGCAGTGAGAATAGCCTCCTTTTCCGTGACTTTGCTAGGTCCCAGAAATTGAGGATTTCTGGCTCCTGGTATCAGCGTTCTGTCCCGCATCGCTGGACTTGGTACAGCGATACAGGAAGAGTGGCCAAGGAGATCGACCACATCCTTGTTAGCACTCGATGGAGGATCCTCCAGAACTGCAGGGTATATCGAAGCGCTGAGTTCTGTGGAACTGACCATAGAATAGTGGTGGCTACTCTCCGGGTCCACTTTAGAACACCCCGTCGCCCAAATGAACACCCTAGGGTGTTTAATTTGGACAGATTGAGGGAGGACGAGTGTACCCGGGGGTTTGCCGAGGCTATCTCTGGTCGTCTCACAGCACTCGAGGGCCAGACAGACCCTGTTCTTATGTGGGATACCTTCAAGCGTGAAACGCTTGATGCAGCTCAGGAATCCATTGGTGAACGCCCAAGAACAAGACAGAATTCCATCTCGCAGGAGACGCTGGAAGCCACAGATGCTTGTCGTGCGGCTCGACTGTCAGGGGATCGCACTTTGCACCGCTCTCTGGTGCGCAGGACTAGGTCACTGTTGAGAAGGGATAAGGAACAGTTTATCAGTAGTCTTGCAGAGGAGGTCGAAAGCCATTTCCTTGTAAATGACCTTCGTCCTGCCTACCAAGCTCTGAGAAAGCTGAACTCCAAGCCCCCCTCACAGACAGCTGCAGTCCGCTCAGCAAGTGGCCAGATAATCTCAGATCCTGATGGGGTGCGTGTGCGTTGGGCTGAGTATTTTGAGCAGTTGTATAAGGTTGATCCACCAACAGTTAACATGGATGCGGGTAATGTTGAGACTCCCCTGCCAGATCCACCCATCAGCGAGGATCCACCCTCCCTGACCGAAATCAGGGGGGCGATCTCCAAGCTGAAGAGTGGTAAAGCAGTAGGTGTCTGTGGCATCCCAGCCGAATTGTTAAAGGCTGGTGGAGAACCTATGGCAAGGGGCTTGCATGCAGTCCTGTCTGCCATCTGGCAGACTGGTACCTTTCCCCCTGACCTGCTGAGGGGTGTGGTCATCCCTCTCTGGAAGGGGAAAGGGGATCGGTGGGACTGCAGCAATCACCGAGGCATTACACTACTCAGTGTACCAGGCAAGGTACTCGCACACATCTTACTGAGACGTATCAGGGACCACCTGTTGAGGCACCAAAGACCGGAGCAATCTGGTTTCACTCCTGGTAAGTCCACAATAGACCGCATCCTGGCGCTTCGAATCATTATAGAGCGCCGTCGTGAGTTCGGACGTGGGCTGCTCGCAGCCTACATCGATCTCAAGAAGGCGTTTGACACGGTGCATCGCGAATCTCTCTGGGAGATCCTGAGACTAAGAGGAATTCCAATAAGGATTATTGGACTAATAGCAAACCTGTATACAGGCACTGAGAGTGCTGTAAAGTGTGGTGGGGGCCTGTCGAGCTTCTTCCCTGTTAGTTCAGGGGTGAGGCAAGGCTGTGTTCTTGCACCAACACTTTTCAACACTTGCATGGACTGGATACTTGGTAGAGCTACTGTCCAAAGTCACTGTGGAGCAACTCTGGGCAATATCAAGGTTACAGACCTTGACTTTGCCGATGATGTTGCCGTACTCTCTGAATCTCTGGAAACCCTTGTAGCGGCTCTTGATGCATTTAGCAATGAAGCGAAGCCCCTGGGGCTAGAGGTCTCCTGGACCAAGACCAAGATCCAGGATTTTGGGGGCCTGCTAGGATACCCTGTACAGTCGATACTACGTGCTTGCGGGGAAAACATCGAAGTCACAAAGAGCTTTATATACCTCGGTAGTGCATTTCACGACTCTGGGCTGTCAGACCAAGAAGTCAGTAGACGGATTGGCCTGGCGGCAGGGGTCATGAAATCTCTCGACAAGAGTATTTGGAGATGTCGGTACCTGTGCAGAAGGACCAAGTTACGTGTTTTCAAGGCCCTGATACTGCCAGTTTTACTCTATGGTAGTGAAACTTGGACACTATCTTGTGCTCTGGAATCTCGTCTTGATGCCTTTTGTAACAGATCCTTGCGCCGGATCATGGGGTACAGTTGGCGGGACCATGTGTCCAACCAACAGCTGCACCGTGAGACCGGTACAGGACCTGTTACTTGCACAATCCGTGATCGCCAACTCAGGCTATATGGCCACTTGGCTCGACTCCCACAGGATGATCCTGCCCATCAGGTTGTCTCTGTCCGAGACAACCCTGGGTGGAGGAGGCCTGTGGGACGACCGAGAAGGTCGTGGCTTGGGCAAATCGATCAAACCTGTCGTGAGGAACTAGAGATGGGCCGGGCCCCTGCCTGGTGGCTCGCCATGAGGGATCCTCGTAGGTGGAAGCGGAGGGTGGATGTGGCTATGCGCCCCTGCCGGCGTTAGCTCCATAATGATGATGATGATGATGAATTGATTGCTTAACTAATGAAAAACTGATTCACTGAACATGACATATAAACAAATATAGGTGTCCATAGCATTACGATACAAACCTCTGAAACTTACACTGAGTGTTGGCAGATATGAAATAGTCTCTCAGAGCCACGAACTGCTCATCGGTCGAAACGACGAGCAGATCAGCGCCATAAGAGAGGCAGTGCTCTCTGGCTGCGTTCCAGCTTTTCGGCGCTGGTGGCACGTAGAGGCAACCCAAGTCCTCCACCATCAGGAACGGGGTGAAGGGAGGGTTGCAGGCTGAGAGTAAGAAAGTTGTTTCGAAAGGATCATTTATCTCTCTTTTTTTTCTTTTTTTTCACTTTGATAAAGTTTTATCGAAAGGGGAATAAAAGTGTTATTAAGGTATTTGCACTATAATGGGCATATTTTGTGGATTAGAGATATGTTGCAAGACTTCATCATTACAGAAAATTCTTGAAGTATATTATTTGTTTCGGACTAGCCTTGATATACGAAAAAAAACAAACTTACCTAGAGGGGTTGGAGAAATCGTCTTGCAGTTGACAACGGCAGGGAAGACAGAGGGAGGAAATCTAACTCCGTAAAGGCTGCACTGGTTATCAATGTGGCAATACAAGGTACACCAGGGTCGCCTTTGGGCTTCGGCAGCACAAACCAGCTCCTTTTCCACTGCAAACTCTACCACAGGCGTTCTTCTTATGAAATCCCGGACATTGGCTGCCGTCCACAGGAGCCCAGTGTAAGTGACTTCCTCAGCTTCGACCATTACTGCTGCAGTCAGCAACAGGGATCTTGTCAGCAGCTGAAGGTTCATTTCAACCTGTAGCATGAATAAAGGAGCATAATAATGATGTTAATAGTTGTAGGAGAAGGATAAGAAGAAGAAGAAGGAGAAGAAGAAAATGAGGAGAAGAAATAAAAAGAAAACAGCATTGTTGCCTCTGGAAAGGGAGAAAGGAAAGAAGATTAGGATTAAGAACATTTCATAAAACGACGTCCAGTCCAGTGGGCAAAACTTAATTTCCGAGATGGAAACCTTAAGCTCATAAAATAATTTTGTAAGCCTGGGTCCGTTGGGACCCTCTGGTGGAAGGCGTTTTATACACTAATATCTTTCCATAAAAGTATACAACAAATATGTAAAGAATAATCACCTTGAATTAATAGATAACTAACTTAAAAAAGAAGGTCCTCCCTCATGACTCTTTTGCATGACAAACTTTTATGCACATAACATGCACCAAAGTCATATTACATTATTTTTCTGATGGTTTGAGGTTTGACTGCATCGCTAAATTCCTACCTATGAACTTTTGTGTTTGTGTATGTGTGTTGAATTGGTAATATTTTTTCCACAAAATTTTATCTTATCTTGCTAAACAGAAGTAATAATAGCGATTAAAGTGTCATTATTTTAAGTGAGTATTTGTATAATTGATACTTGGCGAGCACAAGTAACGCTGAATTACATTACTTGCGTGTGCATTAGCAAGCAAGATGGGTGACCAAAGTTGGGTGCCTTCATTTGGATGATTGGGAGATCCCTGGTGAAGTCACGCATGTGGAGACCTCGTCACCTTGATGGCACCTAGAATAACTGTATTATAATCATGCCTGGAATAGCTAACTAGCGTGTCCAGCTACGCATCAAAGGAACAGTATGTAGTCTGCGCATAATTTGTATTAGTTGGCGAGATTGATAGCTACATACTGCTCTTATCATGCTATTCATTGCACTCATAGGCTTTCTCTGAATACAGGTGACGGCTAAATAAGTAGCTTTTCAATATCATGCAAAATGGTGGGTAATTGCAGAATGATGGATCTGCCCGAGACGAGACAGTTCAGAGCTCTTGCTAAGTAACTTCAGTAACTTCTGCATAGAGCGTGTTTAATTACTCAATAAATTGATATTCATACAAAGTGTATTTAATATATATATATATATATATATATATATATATATATATATATATATTTTTTTTTTTAACATCCATTCAGTCCACTGCAGGACATAGGCCTCTCACAAATTACTATTGAGAGGTCTTATGGCAGTATCACCCTTGTCTGATTGGATGCCTTTCCTAATCAGCCGCGGATCGGCGCGCTTACACATGTGCCACGGTAGTGACTACGACACCTGCGTATGACTTCTCAAGGCGATATGTCGTTTTCTCAGGCTCGAACAAGCAGTCAGAGCGCAGGCATTTTTATGACCGCCGCGACCGGGAATTGAACTCGAATCCACAAGGGTCGGAGTCCAGTGCTCTAACCACTGGACCATTGCGGAAGTCATATATATATATAAAACAGTATGATTATCAGTTCCTTGAGTAAATAAATAAATCAATCAATTAATAAATATCTATATCTATCTATCTGTTCATTCATGTATCCATCTATCTATATATATCATATATAAAAAATATGTATATATATATATAAACACATCACAGACTCGCAGCTAGAGTGAGTTATTTATAAATTTCCCCAGCTCGTTTCGTTTCGTAAAGTACGTCAATGAAGTCTGCATGCACAGCTTGACAAATTGTTACCTCGGCAGATTGTTCCCCGAGAAGATTCGCTTGCGTGAAGCCGCGAAAATTGTTTTCACGTCACCATTCATTAGTGCGCCATTCTGTGGCATATCATTAAATTTTAAATTCAATGTGGTAGTTGAAATAATTTTTAAACTAGTTTATCGCATTTTTTTTTTTTTTTTTTTTTTTTTTTTTAAGATGAACGTTCTTCAAGGGTTTGGCATCCATGTCCGCTC
>NC_061841.1:6517661-6522661 GCF_019202785.1 Penaeus chinensis
TACATATATATATATATATATATATATATATATATATATATATAAATATATATATACACATACACGCAAAAACGCACACACACACACACACACACACACACACACACACACACACACACACACACACACACATATACAAACGCGAGTATGTATATATGCATGTGTGAGTGTGTGTATATATATGTATATATATATATATATATATATATATATATATATATATATATATATATATCCATCAGACACACACACACACTCTTCTCCAAAGCAGGTGACTGGACAGAACGACTCACCTTTTGTACGTATATGACGTGTCATAACAGAGGTAGTTAATACCGGAAGTAATTCTCCAAAGCAATAAGAATAAGAATAAGAGGAAGAAGAAGAAGCATGAATACCGAAAGTGCTTATCACAATCATTAATCGGAACTGGAAACCATTAGCCACCTCTATGGGCACCTGAAGGGTGCCCCTCCCTCTCCACTTCTCTCCAAAGCATTAATACCTAACACATATACACACACCTAAAGGGTACCCCACCCCCTCCCATCCTCTCTGAAGCAATGATAACAAGAATAAGAGGAAGAAGAAGAATAAGAAGAAGCAATAATATTAATGATAAGAGGAAGAAGATGAAACAGACAAACAAATATGAATCCAGCTGCTGACATATGCAAAGATATAGACCTGATTGTATTGTTAAGGTAACTATACTATTGGGTGCCTATGACTGCTATTTTTTCCAGTGGAAGCTCTTCTGCAGCCAGCACGTGGCATCTAATGAGCGACGGAAGGCGTCTGAAGAAGTGGTCCCTGAGCACAGGCTCCGGAACGGTGGTCCCACCTCTTGCTAGTAACAGTTGTGCGGCCACCGAGCCCGTCGGCGGCTAGGAAGCTGTTAAGAGCCGTCTCGTATGCAGGTGCATCATGGCTCTCTTAAGATCCTCGTAGCGAGATGAAGAAACGTCCATTATGTCGTGTACTAGTTCACAGAGCTCCCCCCTCAAGTTCCGGACGATGTGGCAGTACTTTGTGGTAATCATAAGACCGCCTGGGTCGGCGCACCTGACCGAACGGCGATCACTCGGACGTCGCTGCAGTGTCAACGGATCCGTCAGTGAAGATAGCGAGTATGTTTGCAGTTTCAATTTGTTTATGTCAGAAGGATATTTTGGTTACAGAGTGATTTCTTCTTGGGTAGTTTGAGGATGTTTGTCTGAAATAGAGGAGAAAGCCAAGGAGGATTGGAGCAATTCTGAGGTTTGGTGTCTGACTCCTGATTGTTTGATAGCTGAGATGATATGAGAGTGCCATCCCCAATGGAGGTTGGCGTCTTCTGGTCTTGAGAGCAGTCATTTGATTCGGGCTTTGAACGTTAGTGGCTTGGGTGAAGAGAGCCTTTTGATTATGCAAGAGGTTGTGATATATTTGATTCTCAGTTCAAGGGAACAAGTTGAATTTAGCTCTGAGGTTGTCGAATCTTGTTCAGTGTGAGGCACCGAGCATGACGTGCATGGCTTCGTTTTGGAATGTTTCTAATTTTGATAGTAGGTTGGGAGTTAGGTCGATGAGAGATAAGGCTGTAAAGTCTATAATGGCCAGGATGTAGAATGTTTGAAGGATTCTGAAGCTAGCTCCAATTCTGGTTGATGTTAGCCTTTTCTTGGTGTGAATTCTGGGTTGGATGTCTTTCTTCAGGTAAGCTAGTTGGTTCTTTTGGTGAAAGCATTCTTGACATTTTGCACTGCCTGTCCGTATGATATTCTGGCCTGGAATTGCAGAGGATTTGGGCGGGATTGATTTTAAGACTGAAGGAGTTGCATGAGCTGGTTATTAAGGTGAGAGCATGTCCAGCATCATCATTAGGGAGCGAATGTCAGTGGGGGCACATAGCTGCATCCACCCTTCGTTTCCACCTACGAGTGTCCCTCATGGCGAGCCGCCAGTCAGGGGCCCGGTTTATCTCTAGCTCTTTACGACAGATTTGACTGATTTAGCCAAGCCACGACTTCCTAGGTCGTCCCACAGGCCTCCTCCACCCAGGTTTGTCTCAGAGACAAACTGGTGGGCAAGATCATCCTGTGGGAAACGAGCCAGGTGGCCGTATAACCTGAGTTGGCGATCGCAGATTGTGCAAGTAACAGGTCCTGTTGGTTGGACACTCTGCCAACTTTACCCCATGATCTGTCACAAGGATCTATTACCAAAGACATCAAGACGAGATTCCTAAACATAAAATAGTTTCTAGGTTTCACTACCATATAGTAAAACTGGCAGTATCAGGGCCTTGAAGACACGTAGCTTGGTCCTTCTGTACAGGTACCGGCATTTCCAAATACTCTTGTCGAAAGATTTCATGACCACTGATGCCAGTCTAATCTGTCTGACAGCCTGTAGTCATGAACTGCACTACCAAGGTATATAAAGCTCTCTGTGACCTCGATGTTCCCACAGAAAGCATGTACCGACTGAACAGGATCTCCTAGTAGGTCCCAAAAGTCCTGGATCTTGGTCTTGGTCCAGGAAACCTCTAGCCCCAGGGCCTTTATTTCATAAGAGCGCCACTGGGATTTCCAGATATTCAGATAGAAAAGCAACATCATCAGTAAATGTAGAAAAGGTATGAATGAGAATGAATATCTATATATTTATATGTATTTGACCGGTTTCGATTCTGTCTTCGTCAGAAATACATGTATTATGATATTCATTCTCATTCATACCTTTTCTACATTTGTCAACATGAATGTGGTTCATCATCAGTAAAATCAAGGTCAATGACCTTGATATTGCCCAGAGTTGCTCCACAGTGATTTTGGACAGTAGCTTTACCTATTATCCAGTCCATGCAAGGATTGAAAAGTGTTGGTGCAATAACACAGCCTTGCCATCTCACAACTAATCTATGATCAGTTCCACAGAACTCGGCTCTCCGATACACCCTGCATTTCTGAAGGATCAGAGTATACTAAATGATGGACACGTGTTCTGTTGGAGAGGTAGCAATCAGGAATTAGGGGAAAGTTTCTTAGTTTACAAACGCTTAGAAAAGAATATCATGGAAATTTATAGTGCAAGCGAAAGAGTGGCTTCAATAACAATAAAATTAAACAGTAGGTACAACTTAAGAATTGTTTAAGTCTATGCTCTAACCTGCAGCCACAGTAATGAAGAAATAGAGAAACTCAATGAAGATGTTCATTTAGCCAGCAAAAGAGTAAAAATCCATTTCACAATAATTATGGGAGATTTTAATGCCAAAATAGGTAAAACGACAGAAGATTTTTTATTTTTTTATTTAAAGGTTTAATTTGATTCCATTTGTTACAATGGATATTCTTGGTGTGACATAGTGTCTGTTTCATTTTGCTTCTAAGCTATCCCCTGTGTGCAAGGAATGGCCGGGGTTACCATCCACTGGCGGCGAGGGATTCGAACGCAGGTCAGCGAGATTGCTAGACGAGGTCGCTACCGCTGCACCGCACAGGAGAAATTGTAGAGGGGAATCACGGAATAGACACTAGGAATGAGAGGGGACAAGTCGATTTTGCGGAGGCTCGATCACTGAATATCATGGATACATTCTTAAATAAAGCCTTGACATCCAAAACAGATATGCATTTCTCAGCGACGAAGATTTCAACACAGTTCAATGACACAATAAAGGAAGCTGCACTTGAAGTAGGTGGTAAGAACGACAGGCAAAGCTTCAACAAGCTCTAAAATGAAACTAGACAGCTTATGCAAAAACGTAGGGTCATGAAAGTATCATCAAACAGGGAGAGAAGAGAATTAGTTGAACTCGCAAAGACTATAAATAAAAAGAAAGAAGATGTACGGAAATTCAATACTCAAATAATAAATGAATCAGTGATCTCAGGTACCAGCATGAAAACAGCTAAAAGGAAACTCGGAATAAGAAGAAATCAAATGTATGCAATCAAGAAGCCAGACGGAGATGTGACATATTACAAGAATTAAATCATAACAGTGGAGGGCTTTTACAGGGATCTATACAACTAGATCCACAGATAGAAGCAAAGGCAGTAACTAAAGGCATACCTAACATCAAAACAGAGGAAATTAAAAGAGCGCTTAAAGGCATGAAGAAGTGAAGATGGAATTAGTATAAACCTTAATAGAGATGCGGGAGAAATTGCAAAAGTGAAACTAGCCAATCGTTTTAACAAATGCCTTCTCAACGGAAAAAATCCAAAATCTTGGAAAAACGCAACAATTATTTAGATACATAAAAAAGTTGATACAAAGGATCTATAAAAAATGCGACCCATAAGCCTCCTTCAGTTATTTTTACAAACAAGGATTCTCAACAACAAACCACATCCACATGCTCACCCAAATAAGAGAAAAGATAAACGAATATAGGAAACCCCTATGTATGGCATTCATCTATTATGAAAAAGCATTTGACTGTATAAGTACCAGCATTTCTAGAAGCTATTCGAAGACAGGGAGTATAGGAGGTATATTTAAAATATAAGAAGATATATACAAAGATGGGACAGCAACCATCAAGCTCCACACGTCAAAATGCCATTTAAAAGGGGGCGTAAACAGGGCGACACCATCTCATAACTGTTTACAGCTTGCCTTGAGGAAATATTTAAGAAGCTAGAATGGGACGGAAAGGGTATCAAAATAGGAGACAAATACCAAAACAAACTAAAATTTACAGATGATATTGCTCTCGTCAGTGAATCTGCAAATGAAATGCAGAAATTAACAAACGATCTGAATAGAGAAAGTCTGAAAGTACGAATTAGGATGAACAAGAAAAAGACTAAGATAATGTTTAACAGATACTTGTACATGGCAAAGCGCTAGAGGTAGTGGGCAAGTATATATATATGTAGGGCAACTTGTACAGACAAACACATCTAGCGAAGCGAAAATATAGGACCGCATCAATCTAGACTGGAGCGCCTCCGGCAGACATAGTAGCATACTAAGAAGCTCCTTGCCATTATGCCTAAAAAGAA
>NC_061841.1:6527661-6537661 GCF_019202785.1 Penaeus chinensis
GATGGTCAGGCAACCAGGAGTTCGTGATTAAACCACCTCTTCGTGATGGCAACAAATCCGTAACGAAGTTCTGACGATGTAAGATACGTTATAACATTAGGACCAATTACTTGTTCCCTGTCTATCTATGACCAATCACTGTTTTGGTTATTACTTCAATATTCACTATATAGTAATATCCGAAGACATATAGCAATAATTACACCCGTAAAAACATGTCTCACTGC
Source organism: Penaeus chinensis (assembly GCF_019202785.1). Lineage (NCBI taxonomy): Eukaryota > Metazoa > Arthropoda > Malacostraca > Decapoda > Penaeidae > Penaeus > Penaeus chinensis. The sequence continues at coordinate 6,527,889 of NC_061841.1, forward strand.
CTTGAGGACTAACTCAAGGCAGTGGACCTCATTCGTGAAATGTGATGCACGGGTTATTTTCCTCTCACGGCAGACTGGTAGTGAGGACGATTTTATTCTCCATACAACTGCTTTGCAAATGTCAGACGGTTATTTTACTTTATCTTTCAATATGAACACCATATGGGATTTATGTATTCAGTAGTATATTTTAAAAAATCGTAAAGAGTGAATTGTTTGGCCGCAACTATGAAACATCACTAGCCCTCACAATGGAGCGGTGGACCACAATGTTTACATTTGGGTTGATCCGTATGGGAGCGAAGTATATCTCAGGAAAGGTTGGTGCGTGAAAGCTTTATGGAGAGATACGAATATTGAAATGCCTAAAGTGAATTAATCAGCGAGACAGAGAATTGGTATGAGGTAGCCTGAGCGGGGAGGACGAGCAGCGGTATTTCAACACATGTTAAGGATGTCGAGTAAGGTTATTTCAGAATCTTCAGGTAAGTTATCAAGTCCCAGCTAAGCACCAGATAAAAGCAGTTAACCGAAAGGTCTTATACTAAAGAAAGTTCACAGAAATACCTTCATGTATTATTTTACTGAGGAAAATAAAATTCATAATACTAAGTTCCTGAAAACATTTCATCAATTTAACAGTATGACTAAACAATAAAACAATATTTCCTTAATATTGTTAAATAAAGAACTGGATGGAAAGCTAAAATACTTATGTATTCCGCCTACTCTTGGAACACTTTAAACCGTAAATATTACATATATTTGTTTTCTTTCTTTCTTTTTAGATGTGATCACTTTACTCTGATTCACCAAACTGTAGTGAATGGAGTGGCAGGTTATTGTAAAATGAATTTTTTGACGGCAACAATATATAGAATCCTTCACGGTTGTAACAGCTTCTCTCTCCCTCGCAGATAAAACTCTTCCGATGTGGAAAAGAATACTATTTTCAGTTTAGAAAAGGATAGTGTACATTAGTTGCAGTAAGTACAGAGGCACGATGCTGACCAACTGCAGGAAAGGTAATGATGATCAATGAACAGCAATGGGATTTCATGGCATGGATAGAGCAGCGCAGGCGTGATGTTTGCTTTAAATAAGGAGGTATAGAGGAAGCCAGACGGAGTCAAAACGTGTGCTCTTGGACATGGGGAATGCTTATGCCAGGGTGCGAGACGGGAGTTATGGTATTGTATGAGAAAGTCGGGAGTGGCAGAAAATTGCATGAGGATGGCGCAAGATACGAATGAGGACGTGGGGCGTGCAGAGGTGATGGTAAGACAGGTTCAAGATGTGAGGAGGGATTGCAACAGAGTCAAAGTCCTGTCTTGCATGCAGTGGTGAAGAATAGGTCACCAGACGAGCTCGAATAGGGGTTTCCGTGGACTGTGTTATTCATGGACGATTCGGCTTTGTAGTGAGAGAAGGGAGTAAGTAGAGGAAGGTCTGGAGAGGTGGAGGTATGCAGTTTAAATGTGCGTGAATGAGAGGCATGGCTGTTGACTGGTGCAGGTGGAAGGAGTAGAGGAGTTGGTGGTGGATGAATTTAGATATTTGGGGTCCACTATTCAAAGTAACTTAAGAATGTGGTAGAAAGGTGGAAAGGAGAGCGCGGTACAGTTATTATCATTATTATCATTATTATTATTACTATGATCATAATTTTTAGTACTATTATTATTATCATTATTACTATCATTGTTATCATCGGCATTATGATTATTATGATTATCATTTTCATCATCATTATTAGTATTTATTAGTATAATCATTATAATGATAATGTTTATTATCAATATTATCAATATCATGAACATCACTATGACAATATCATTACTCTCTCTCTCTCTCACATACGTTTTTCGAAGTTTTCCCGTTTTCTAGCGATCAGCTGCTTTTGACAGTTCTGAGTATGGGTAGTGACTGCGGGGCGGGGGTGAGGTAAGGAGCTCTATGCGGGTACTTGCAGAAAGGGCACTTCTAGGGCCATATATATATGCTAAACATTTGCTAAATAGATACCAAGAGATATGTTTTGTTCCAACATCCATCTAGATAAGAAATTAAAACATAGTAACAGGTACAAATTGTAAAAATAGATTATTTTACCAGACGGCTGCGCCGGCAGTCTGAAGCATTCTTTTATGTAATTATTTTCTTTCTATTTCATACTATTGTTATATTCATTAAACCTTTGTTATTGGTAACAGTTTATTTTAAGTCCTTATTATTAGGAAGAACTTGATGTTACGAAGGATAATGCTCGTGAACAAAGAGAAATGATAACGAGTGGTATGCATAATGAGCAGAAAGGAAATTTCATTAGTGTATAAGTAGCAACTCATACACCTAGATGTAACAATATATATATATATATATACAAACACACACACACACACACATATGTATTTTTTTTTTTCTTATACACACACGCACTTCTTACACGTCGTCAAAAGCAAAGTTCCTGATTAGAACGCTGTAAGTTAATAATTCATAGCAATGCCGTGATAAGGGCCTAGAAGAACTTACTCACCTTTTTATACTTACATTGGTTACTGATGAATTTTAGACGACTTCAGCATGAAGGTTTCCTTAATGCTTATTCTGCTGCTCACGAGGTAAGTGGCAAGTTCTGCTCGGGGTAACGTTGGCTTGAACATTAGAATCACATGTGTATATATATATATATATACACACACACACGCACATATATATATACACATATACACAAACACACACACACACACACACATATATATATGTGTGTGTGTGTGTGTGTGTGTGTATGTGTGTGTGTGTCTGTGTTTGTATTCGTATACAGTGAGATAAATTTTAACACCAAAATGTTTTTTTTTAATGATGTAAAACAAATATTGCCATAAATATATTTTTGTAGACGTAACTTTAAGCACTGTACATTGAGGAAAGTTTCAAAGATGTGATTAACTAAATCTACAACGAACCTCTAGCCGGTGCGGAGGGACTATTTTGAAAGTAGTCCCAGCCTCGAAATGGGACTAGAAAAAAAGGTGTATCAAAGTGTAGGAAGAATGATTCACTTGTAGGCAGAATAGAAGACGTTTCAATGAAACGAAAATGCTTAAAAAGGAAGGGCAAATATTATGTCAAAGACAATAAAAATAAAACGGGTTAAAGTAAATACTATAAACGTGTGAAAGTACGAAAAATGATAAAATTTGAGGGAAAATGGAACTTCAGATGAAAAAATACGGGTTGTTATCTTAAAACGCACGATATATTTCATCACAGCTAACAGCCTAACAGACCTATTGTTTTCGAAGTCGTATGCTATATATATATATATATATATATATATATATATATATATATATATATATAACCATATATATACACATATATGCATGCATGTATGTATAATGTATGCGTTCACATACATTATACGGTACACTCCGTTGTCTATCATGAAATTCTGTGGATATAAACTGATGCTTACTTGACCTATGATCCTGGGATTTCTGTACGCTTTAAACTGAAGGTAACCACGCATTAATATATTGATTTGAGGGAACAAGGTATAGAGTATCTTTCTCTCTTTCTCTCGATATGTCTGTGTCAGAGGGTTGGAGGAAGCAGCGTCCAAGCGGGCGAGTGTTGTAGAGGTCAAAAAGAAGGTCTGTCACGAACAAAGGGCCGTTACCCTGGTCAGCACGGCGACGGTGCCGCGGGCAAGCCGTCGTGATTCGGGGCTGGATCTTGGATTATGTGGAAGCTGGCGGCCTCGGGCGGCAGGCTGCGTCTGCTCTCGCGTAACTGCGCTGACGTTTTCTGAAACAAGTACACCGAGGGCAGAGACAGGCAGAGGGGCAAAAGTGGGAACAGGGGGCGCAAATTGATTAACTACTCTGAAACTATACGCATGTAATTCTTGTGTAATTAGTTTTCAACAGGGAGAGATGTGAGGTGATATGCGTATGTGGCTGCATGAGAGAGTATCACACGAGTAGAAAAGATAATAGTAATCAGAGCAGATTCAGCAAATAAAGGAAGAGAGAGTGAGAGTATACAAGAATTCGAATAGCGTGAGAGTTGAAATTGATAAGCGAAGGCTAAGAGGGGAGGGAGGGCGCGCGCTTTTAAGGTACTAGGCGAGGGCGGAAAGAGGTGGGCGGCGTGCAACCAAAACAGAATATGGAAGAAAACACCTCACCATATTTCAGGTGTAAGGGGGTACACAGCAAGAACATTATGCAAATTGGACACCCCGTCCCGTAAGGAAATACCAGCACTAAGCTTACTTAGAGTCGTAAATACGGGGACGGCATGAGCGCCGGATCACATCTGAGCGATACATGTGCGTCTGAGCGCGTGTAAGGACATTTGACTAAAATACTAATTGCAAAACCCAGCGTGGGTGTCTTCACAAAAGGCCAAGTGATAAGGATAAAATGACGTTCGTGAATATGAACTGGTTGATGACAGGGAGAAAATCAGTCCGCCTCTTAACGATTATCGTAAGAAAGTAAAGAAATCATTTAAAATTACTGAGGCAATTTCACACGCATTAATGCATTATAAAACGAGGGCGAAAATCACGAACTATATGAAATCGTAGTAGCTGAATGTATATAAAAGTAACATCTATACTAATAAATTGTACTGTAGTGAAAACGGAATAATAGATATATCACATTTATCTATTGATAAATAAAATGTTTATGAAGAAAACAAAAACGATAGTGAAATGGAACCTTAGAATACACACAAACCATATTACAATAATAATGCAAAATCCTACGATTTATACATAACATAAATGAACATTATGTACAGTTATTTATGCAAAACCTCAAGTGACATCGTTCATAGTAAATCGTTGACTTACGTTAATACTTTTAGTGCTATCGACCTGTAATTACACGGGAATGGCTAAAGTAAGATCTCTTAAACAGCCAACAGACCTATTGTTTTCGAAGTCGTATGCTATATATATATATATATATATATATATATATATATATATATATATATATATATATATATATATATATATATATATATATATATATATATATATATATATATATATATATATATATATATATATATATATATATATATATATATATATATATATATATATATATATATATATATATATATATATATATATATATATATATATATATATATATATATATATATATATATATATATATATATATATATATATATATATATATATATATATATATATATATATATATATATATATATATATATATATATATATATATATATATATATATATATATATATATATATATATATATATATATATATATATATATATATATATATATATATATATATATATATATATATATATATATATATATATATATATATATATATATATATATATATATATATATATATATATATATATATATATATATATATATATATATATATATATATATATATATATATATATATATATATATATATATATATATATATATATATATATATATATATATATATATATATATATATATATATATATATATATATATATATATATATATATATATATATATATATATATATATATATATATATATATATATATATATATATATATATATATATATATATATATATATATATATATATATATATATATATATATATATATATATATATATATATATATATATATATATATATATATATATATATATATATATATATATATATATATATATATATATATATATATATATATATATATATATATATATATATATATATATATATATATATATATATATATATATATATATATATATATATATATATATATATATATATATATATATATATATATATATATATATATATATATATATATATATATATATATATATATATATATATATATATATATATATATATATATATATATATATATATATATATATATATATATATATATATATATATATATATATATATATATATATATATATATATATATATATATATATATATATATATATATATATATATATATATATATATATATATATATATATATATATATATATATATATATATATATATATATATATATATATATATATATATATATATATATATATATATATATATATATATATATATATATATATATATATATATATATATATATATATATATATATATATATATATATATATATATATATATATATATATATATATATATATATATATATATATATATATATATATATATATATATATATATATATATATATATATATATATATATATATATATATATATATATATATATATATATATATATATATATATATATATATATATATATATATATATATATATATATATATATATATATATATATATATATATATATATATATATATATATATATATATATATATATATATATATATATATATATATATATATATATATATATATATATATATATATATATATATATATATATATATATATATATATATATATATATATATATATATATATATATATATATATATATATATATATATATATATATATATATATATATATATATATATATATATATATATATATATATATATATATATATATATATATATATATATATATATATATATATATATATATATATATATATATATATATATATATATATATATATATATATATATATATATATATATATATATATATATATATATATATATATATATATATATATATATATATATATATATATATATATATATATATATATATATATATATATATATATATATATATATATATATATATATATATATATATATATATATATATATATATATATATATATATATATATATATATATATATATATATATATATATATATATATATATATATATATATATATATATATATATATATATATATATATATATATATATATATATATATATATATATATATATATATATATATATATATATATATATATATATATATATATATATATATATATATATATATATATATATATATATATATATATATATATATATATATATATATATATATATATATATATATATATATATATATATATATATATATATATATATATATATATATATATATATATATATATATATATATATATATATATATATATATATATATATATATATATATATATATATATATATATATATATATATATATATATATATATATATATATATATATATATATATATATATATATATATATATATATATATATATATATATATATATATAAATCGTTCATAGTAAATCGTTGACTTACGTTAATACTTTTAGTGCTATCACATGTATTTACACAGATGCTAAAGTAAGATCATCCGCTATCGTAAACTGATAATTCGCATTATCAAAACCACAAACTTAATATGAAAATAAAATAATGAAAATACGAAAAATAAAGGTAGCCAACCTGACAGGATTTTGCCTGATGAATTAAGTGTTATTGGACCATAACTTATAAAAAAATCAGAGCAAGTACGATATATGTTATAGTAATATGAAAAAAACGAATATTGCAAAGCACGCTTTGTTTGCATAAAACATACGAAAACAGACAGAAAAGGTCAAGAAGACAGGTCACATGCAGCCAAAATTCAGTCGTGAAAGGGATGTGAGGTCAAATGAAAATCACACCTACAAAATATGACACATAATTATTAATCTACTTATTAAAGTATAAGAAAGAACTTCAAATAAATATCACAGCACTATAATATTTGAACGGTAGTGATCATAATAGATATAAAGAAAATATGTCTAGAATATGGCAACAGATTTACGTATATACCCGTATTCTAGAAGAAAAAAAAGTACGTAAATGCACGATAGGTTTACCCATTTAATTAAAGGTTAAAGGACAACCCGCGAATAGACGTTTGTCGATATCCTAGAATAACAGGTCTATGCTATGCCAAGCATGATCGAGTTAGACAGAAAAAAACACGCCGAAGTAATAACTCTCGAGTGAAATAAAGGTAATCTACCATGATGAAAGAATTAGAAGGATAATAGAGTAAACATGCACCAGGTTTAAGGGTAAGAAGAAGAAAAATGCGCACTTTAAAACAATAACGGGATGCACAATTGAGAAAAAAAGAGAATTGCCCATTTTTTCGAAGAGATGAGGTGTCTGGAAGCTTGGAGTTTGTGTCCAGCTTGAAAGAAGCGACATCGACTGCTGTCACCAGTCTGTTAGGGTCCCCCACGTTGGTGGTTCAGGGAAACGCATGGTCTGGTTGGACGTTAGAATAGATGGTAGCGTGGGGGGAGGTTGAAGGACGCTTGTGTCGTCGTGCAGAGTAGAGGTTGATGCGGCAGAACGGGGTCCTGAAGTGGTGGCCCCAGGAGGAGGCAGCCTCCAAGAGGGACCGTAACTCGCAGTAGAGTGCTCCAGAGGTTAGCCTGGTCAGCACGCCGTTGTGATTGGTAGGGGCCTGGCCGCTAAGACTCTGTCTCTGTTTCTCTTTAGCTCTGGCTGTCTCTCTCTCTCTCTTCTTTCCATTCCTCTTCCCCCTTCCTCTTACTCTCTCTATCTCTGTCTGTCTGTCTCTCTTTCTCTTCTTTTCATTCCTCTTCCCCCTTCCTCTTTCTCTCTCTTTCCCTTGCCCCCCCCCCCCCCCCCCATCTACGCTTATCTCTCTCTCTCTGCAGCTAGTGACCAAATTTTTGGCACTTGAATCATCGACCTGAGGGTCTGATGTGATCATACGAAACTAAGTAGCACTCTTTTGACTCTCCTATCATCGGGATTCAATGGTGAGACACAGACTTTTCTCCCATATTTAAGCTCCTTCGTTTCCTGCAGGAAATTCAGGGTAGCTTGATCTTTAGGGACAATGATCATGCCCTGATCTCTGGCAACCTGGATTGACAACTGGATTTGTCTCTGCATCTCCAATGTTTTCACCAATAGGTAGCATTGTCGAAGTTTTCAGGTTTAGAGGGAACCTTAAACTGTGGGAAATCCATAGGTGGTCCAGACTCTCCCTCAGAGTCTGTCTCTGGCCTAGGTCGTTTCGGGGCGCCCTTTTGGCTTGGATTCTGGGCTCTGGTCGTAGGAGTAACTGCTGGTGTGGCTGGTCCAGCTTGTGCTCACATCTCGGTCAGGGAGGACGTCTGTGAGGAAGTTAGAGGTCTCCCTGATTAGGGTGCAGGCTTTTATTTTCTTGCCACTAGAACCCAACAATGGCTTCAGAGTGACTGCCATGGTCAGTGCCTTGCTTGGTTTGTCATTAATTTTCTCAGTTTGTGTTTTTTTGTGAGTTGTTTGCCATGAAAATGAACAGTTATTTCACCTCTCACCCAGCACGGAGTCCAACAAAGGAAGCTGTATATTAGAGCATATGTCTAACAGCTACAGGGGTGGTGAGAGGGTATACGCAGCCACTGGCCATTGTGACCGGCATTCATGGGGCCTGTGTAAGTGCCAACGGCGCCATAACTTCTTGACTCTAGCCTCCCGAAGGAGACCAGCCGATTGACCTAACCGGGCTAAGATCAGGCCACCCATCTTGCTGGAATAAAGGACCAAAGAGGCGTGTTGCTAGCCGCAGGGCGAACTCACACATGGCATCGCTCAACCTCCAGGACTCCCGTCTCCACAGAGTACAAGGGAGCCACACAAGGAAATACGTGGGTAGGTGAAACCATTGGGGAGAGACCAGAT
>NC_061841.1:6540161-6560161 GCF_019202785.1 Penaeus chinensis
CTAGCAGGTACCCAAAATCCTGGATCTTTGTCTTGGTCCAGGAGACCTCTAGGCTCAAGGGCTTTGCTGCATTACTAAATGCATCAACAGCTGCCACTAGTGATTCCAGAGACTCCGATAGGATAGCAGCATCGTCGGCAAAGACGAGGTGACCTTCATATTGCGCAGTGCCTGTTTATAGTAGTTCTGCACATTATCCAGTCCATGCAAGTGTTGAAAAGTGTTGGTGCAAGGGCACCGCCTTGAGTTAACAGGAAAGAAGTTCGTCAGGCCCCTACCACACTTTACAGCATTTCAGCACCAGTATATAGTCTTGCTAATAAACCATTAATCCTTGTCAGAATTCTCCTCAATCTCAGGATCTTCCTTAGCAATTCTTGATGCACCGAGTCAAATGTCTTCTTGAGTCGGTGTAGGCTGCAAGCAGCCCACAATCAAACTCACGACAGCATTTCACAATGACTCTTGTTTCTGGTGCTTTAGAAGGTGGTCACGGATCCGTTTCAGAAGAATGTGTGCGAAAACCTTGCCTAGTATACTGAACAGTGTGATGCCACAGTAGTTTCAACAGTCCCAACGACTCCCTTTCCCCTTCCAGAGAGGGATGATCACGCCCTCAACAGTTCGGGGAATAGAACCAGACTACCAGATGGCAGTCAAGAGCGTCTGCAAGCCCTGCTGCTCAAAATACTCATGATCCGAGATGATCTGTCCATACACTGTAGACTGCGAGGAGAGCTTGAGGTTCAGTTTTCTTAGGGGTTGGTAGGCAGGGCAAAGGTCATTTATTAAGAAATGGCCTTCAACCTCCTCAGCAAGATTCATAATGAACTGTTCCTTGCTGCTTCTCAGCAGTGTCCGAGTCCTGTGCACCTAACCTTAGTGCACAGGGCTTGGACACTGCTGAAACAATGCAAATCCTCATTGCCATTTAGTAGATCCATGTAATACGCATCTGTGCCCTCTAATGTCTTCAATGAAATTAAATTCTGTCTTGCCCTCGCCAATGGACTTATGCGCTGCATTGAGTGTTTTGCGCTTAAAAGGACTCTCACAGAGCTACTGGGTCTGTCAGGTTTTTGAGCTCTGTAAACCGATTTATATATGTATGTATGTATATATATAAATTCATGGACACACACAAATGTGTGTGTGTGTGTGTGTGTGTGTGTGTGTGTGTATATATATATATATATATATATATATATATATATATATATATATATAAATGTATATACAGACAATTAACAATAAAATCTGTCTCTAAGCTAGATCCTTCTGGGAACAAGGCCAGGATTGTACTGCTAACCATACTGCAGGATACCAAACAGATAGTGTTTACGGAGGGTGATGGTACAGTAACGTGTAGGTCACGTTCCGCTTACATACTAGTATAGTGTGAATCACCCTTTAAACGAGCAGGGTGAAATCAACTTACATAAAAGTGAAACAAAAACGATAATAAATAAATGTGAATTCATCCGCTAATTAACACATAATGGAATTCTTTGACACCTTCCACTTGTACATATTATCATACTTATTGTAAAAAGGCCAGAAAGTAAACATAGTTATGGAATAAAAAGACAACACTTGTCGCCTTTGATGGAGTACAAACTCCCAAACCATTGGGCCATTGGCTGATGACGTCATTAATCCTCATAAATGCTGATTGGCTGGTGAATGCACTGTCAGGCATAGGGCGCTTTTGGGGAAAACTATCAAACACCTCATTCCACACAGTCTACTTAAGTATTAACAATAACATAACACCACAAAACTCGTCCAGAGACCCATTCCCTTTCTATTTCTGTCTGTCTGTCTCTCTCTCTCTCTCTCTCTCTCTCTCTCTCTCTCTCTCTCTCTCTCTCTCGTTCCCCCCCCCCCTCACCCCCTCTCTATTCCCTCTGTTTCTCTCTTTCAGGGGCTGAACACAACCAGTTTTTGAAGCGCTGTGAGCCCCCAAGATTTTTTTTAAAGCTATGATCAGAGCCCCCCCCCCCCCCACACACACACACAAATGACGTCCCTGCTCTCTGTCTCTCCCTTTATTCTAGAAGCAATTTTAAGCTACGATCAGAGCCCCCATACCCCATGACGCCACTGTTCTCTCTCTCTCTCTTTTTCTCTTGTCCTCTCTCTCTCTCTCTCTCTCTCTCCCCTCTCTCTCTTCCTCTCCCCCCCTCTCTCCTCGCTTTCCCTCCCCCACACCTCCCTTTCTCTTATTTCTCTCTCTCTCTCACTCCCTTTCTCTTCTTCCCCCTCTCTTTCTCTGTATATGCTAGTATGCATGGAAATAAAGACGTAATGCCTTTTTAACTATTTACAGATGAGCACAAGAAGCATGCAGTACAATAATCGGTCAGCACATTTTTTTTTTTTTTTTTTTTTGAGCTACAGTAGTTGGTGGTTTCGTTAAACTGTATCAGTTTTCATCATCGCCATGGGGAGAGATACATACATGCATCGTCCGATTACAGTAACGACATATATTTTTTTTTATTTTATCGGCTTTAAATGGGTATATTCATTCAACTTAATTCACTTTACAATTTTTTTTCTTGAATTTTATAATATTCATTGCTACCAAAGAAATGAATAAAGGCACTGTATGTTTGAGAGGAAAAGCTTTCAGATATTTCCAAGGACTCTACCAAAGATGAAAATAAACTGTTTATAGTATATTTCTTTGATCTCTGATTACAGAATGATCTATAAATTTATTCATCGCATTTCGATTATAAAATATAAGCGCGGCTAGAAACGAGGTGGGCCTGTAGTAACGAATTTCAGGCTTGTTTTTAGGCTAAAAGGGCGGAGTTTAAACGATGTCGTCAAATAGAAGAATGTATTGCCGGAACTCTGAATGGCTCTCCGAAGCGCTGGAAAACTTTAACGTGTTGGTACTTTCCTTGATTTACCAAAGACGTCTTCAATCATCTACGCAACAAAAGGGATGAAGACCCCCAACTTTCATCCTCAGTCTCTCTTAGTTTCTCCTATGTCTCCTTGCTCTGTTGTTTTAGATTTCTTCCATACTTGCTCTGCAGTTTATCTTCCTTGGCTTAGCTTCACTTTGTACCTGACGAGATACTCAACGTGCCTGATCGGGGATCCCTAGCCCTATGCGACTGGTGTAACTTTTGCTTAACGAGTCGTTTCCTTAATGTGTTTTCTGGCTGGTGCTTAGTGAATGCGGACTGAAGCAGTGAGTGGTTGACGTATACCATGTATGGAGCATAGGCTGAGAAAAAAGTGATCGAAATGTGAGACCCATTCCCTTGTCATAGTTTTGTTTTGAGATTTACCCATGGAGAACAAACCAACGAAAAAAGAACGGGCAAATGCGCGAGTGTGCCAAAAGCCTCTCCTCATTCTTTGAAGCAGTATAACAAAACGGCATTTGACATATTTGTGTTTTCCCGTTCTCTTTCCGCTGTTTTATTTAGTTTGTTCAGCCTAAAACAAACGTTCTCATTGAATGGTGAACTCAGTACTCGCATTTGGGTCCCACAGGCAATTGTTACATTGCCTCCTGGCTCTTTTTATTTTTTTTTTATCTTTTTTTTTAGGATCATGGTGATGATAACCATTTATTAATTCATGGACGCTCATCTTCTGGTCCGGGATATTGTGTTATAAGATGTATGTTTTCTAAGCTGGTTCTGTGATTTTTTTTTTTTCCATTTGCTTTTCGGAGGTAATAATTTTGCCTCTTTCCATATTACAGTAGTCTATCCTGCCATTCGACTTTAGTGGTAAATAGCCGATTTTTGTTACTTTGAATATCTTTACATCTCTTTATCTATTGTCTGTACTCTGCTCTCAGTGTTGATGCCTATGTTTTGGATCTTTAACCAGGTAAAAAGAAAATTAATATTTGTACACATATATGTTAAGCCACATTTCATTAACGCATATTTTCACTAATTTTCTTCTTTATTAAAACGATAATTAATCTTTAGATCAGAATGAACCTTCAGCTGCTGACAAGATCCCTGTTGCTGACTGCAGCAGTAATGGTCGAAGCTGAGGAAGTCACCTACCCTGGGGTTCTGTGGAAGACAGCCAATGTCCGGGATTTCATAAAGGGGACGCCTGTGGAAGAATTTACACTGAAATGGGAGCTGGCTTGTGCTGCCGCGGCCCAAAGTCGACCCTGGTGTACATTGTATTGCTACATTGGTAACCTGTGCAGCCTTTACAGCGCTACATTCCCTCCCTCTGTCTTCCCCGCCGTTGTCAACTGCAAGACGATTTCTTCAGTCCGTATATGTACGTTTAGTTCTTTGCATCAAATTTTCTGTGAAACAAATGTAGGTAAAGTCTTGCCAACCTCAAAGAAACCATGCATTAAATAAAGTGTAAATTCTTTATGTTAGCTAACTATTTTGCTGTATATCCTCACGCTGGTAGCCTACGTAAACACCAAAAACAAGTGGTACGTCCATTTGTCCATTGAACCAAACCCTTTATCCCTTGCAGCTTGTAGCCCTCCCTTCGCCCCCGTCCTGATGCTGGAGGACTTGGGATGCCTCTATGGGTCAACAACCAAGAGAAACTGGACCAACTCCCTTGATGACTGCTACTCTTATGGCGCACATCTGTTCGTTCCTTCGACCAACGAGCAGTACACTGCTTTGAAGAATCATTACTATTCAAAAAACCTTTTGGGTAAGTTTCGAGTAAAAACTGACCTGTTCCCCATCTATATTTGATTATTTTTTTTGTGTTCAAGGGAACAAAAAAATGTTTTGCATTACCTAAAACTCAAAACTCAATGTCGCGGGGAAAATGCTGTGGTCTTTTTTTGTGAAATGCCTCTGCACATAGATGGCTCTTCAAGTACTCAGCCACAAAGGAGTCAATTAGCAGACCTGTGAGCTTATCTGATTTCCTGATTTCACTTTTCTTTGTCTTTGACGGGAATAACGTTTTTTTATTTTGTTTTGTTTTTGTTGTTACTGATGCTATGCATATTGATGGTATTATTTTAATTATAGACATTATAATCACTATAATGCTATTGACATTAGTAACAGCAATAAAAAATATTTTCGAAAATCAAGTAAAAGAGTAAACATGCGAGACGGGCATTATTCGTAATTGCTTCATTGGTGACTACACAAGTGGAGCCATCTATGTGTACAAACAATCAATAAAGTAAACTCACTGTGGCATATGTCATTCCCGTCAGCTTTGGGTTAAGTCTTGAAATACTGATTTTGTACTATTGTCAGCGCAACTTATTTATTCTACAGACTGGAAATGGGTTGGACTTAACGCTCGGATGTGGCTGGATGGTCGTCTGGAGGAAAACGTGTGGAACAGCGGTGAACCGAATGGCGCTGCTGATGCTTCACAGTGTGGACTGATGCAACCTGAATACAGTATGGATGACAAGTACTGCTATGAGAGTCACGAGTACATCTGTCAAATGGACTACAACTCTCCGTAGAAGGAATTTACTACAGGAAGATGGAAAGGAAAATAGTTCTACGGATTTGAACAAAATCGTGTGAGAGTTGGGGGAGCCTTATCCCTTTTAGTGTGATTTTACGTCCCCACACCCCCTTTTTTTTTTTTACATATGGATGTTGTATTACCATTATTAATTTTACTGATTTAAGCAAAGTCATTGGCCAAAACTTATACGTGTTTGAATGTTTGTATTATAGTGTTCGCCTTGTTAGAGTAAAACAAAGAAGAATGGACCATATGCGAGTCGATTATCTAGGGAACCGCCCTTGAAGGAAAGCACCAACTCTCATTCGCCCCATGTGGCAAGAATACATGCCATGCCCACTGTAATACACGTTTATTGATTGTATTTACACATAGATGGCTCTACAAGTTCTTAATCACCAAATAGCCAGTTATCAGAACTACCTATCTCACCTGTTTACCCTTTTCCTTCACTTTAAGAATGGGTCTTTTATATCATTCCATTGTCTAAAATAGTTTAATGACAATTTAATAATCATTACATCAATAACAATAATAATAATATCGATAGCAATGGTATTAATAAGAAAAACACATTTTCCCGCCATTTCAAGGAATGGGAAAATCAGGATCGGTAACTAGGGCTACTGATACTCTCCTTGCCGGCTGACCACACGTGGAGTCATCTGTATGTAACAAAATTCACCAAAAACTACAAAGGACAGAACATAAATCCGGGGCGAATGAATTAAAATGGTGGTTTTAGTCGGGGGGGGGGGGGGGGGGATGCAGGTCCTGACACTCATAGGGTATCAAAATGGCTCGGAGTGCACATGAACATCACAAGGGCAAATGCACGTCTAGCTAAAGTCCATTTCTGGTTAGACGTCATATTTGCATTGTTTGGGTATAACCATTTACTGTTTAAGTCGGAGCACGACCTAATTTGCTTGGCCTTTATCTCCATGGTAGATAATGCACATGCACTCTGTTTATATACGCCGGAGATTCCATGTCTCATTTGAGCTTCATATTTTGTGAACACCCAAACACTTCACAATAAACCTGTCAGATTAAGAAGTGAGACAGGTTCACCCGCTGAGAAAGATTACTAGAGAGGAGCAGAAGCATGGGGGTGTCATACAGGGGGACAGCCTTTATAAAGCCTTCATGAATAATGGTGGTATTACAAAATAACCCACTAACCTCTGTTCTATCCTTTCCAGCTTGTATTCAGATTAATCAATAAATATTTTTGACCATTGCCTCAACAACTTTTCTTCGCCACTTTTATAGAATGATAGTCCACACTCCACATTCAATTAATAGACTTTTCACTTCTTATGAATGCGTTTAAGAAGCATAGACCTTTTAAAGAATGTTAGTACCGCAGACATTTTGTAATGTCAAAGCAATTGCAAAAAATCAAACTCAAAAAAAGTGTACACATTGTGAGAAGTGATAATCAACGGAAATCACAAACACACACAAAATAATAATCACTCCCAAAGAACACATCCAGCTCGTGGGCGGAATTGACCTCTGATTCTTTATGTTTTGCCATAAGGTAAGGTGGTTAGAAATCCTTCTTTTCCGATTTATATTCAGGCCTTGCAAGAGAAAGAATATACAATAGCCTGGGATGACTAAAATTAAGTCAATAATGAATATTAATAAAGAGATTAGATGAGTGTTCTTCTTGGCCCACGGTCTAATAAAGATGGTAAAGGCATGTATGATTAGTATGCATTTTATTGCTTATCGTGTACACGTGGTAGTTTGATCATTTTTGTATGTATGTGTGATTGTGTGTGTTTATTTTTTTTGTGTGTGCGTGTGTGTAAGGCTCTCCCGTGACACCCTAAATTTCTAGTACTATTTCGACATTATAACACTATTAGCATATCCACATCTTATGCAATAATATTATTTCACACAAACAAGGCCTTCTGCCCAGCACAACTGCAGTCCTTCGGCCTTGTGACATCGCTATGTTTATACGAACACATTCTCTCTCTCCATTTCCTAATACACTTCAATCTCTTGCCAATTTCCGCGCAGACCTGTAGAAAGAGGGTCGCCTGCGAGCGACCGTCAGGCAGCCTCCAGCTCGCTAACCGGACCGAATCTCTGTCCGTCAGATGTACTTCACCCACTCTGCCAATAAACTGCTACCACATGTATGCTACTCCTTCAACGCTACCCAAGATTACAGCATCATGCCAGACGGGACTTTTATCTGTATACAACCGCTCATCGGCTTCGTTACAGTGTGTGTGTGTGTGCGCGTGTGTGTGTGTGACTTTGTTTGTGTGTGTATGGATACGTGTATACGACTTTGTATGTGTTTGTGTATTTATATGTGTGTATGTGTCTGTATATATGTATACGTGTCTATGAATCGTGTATGTTTTGGGCATGTGCGATGAAGTTTGCGATTGCGAGGGTATGTGTAGCCCTAATCGTGTGTGTATTTGTGTATCTGCTGTATATTTAAGCATGTAAGCGTATGTGTGTGAATGATGGTGCGTACTCCGCCAAATGAACGTCCTTACTTGAATAAAACAAGTTAATTGTTCTCGTGGCTCGGTTTTCCGTCTTTTTCGTATTTTTCTCTTTTTCTTTGGATAAAGGGCACTGTCCCACCTTCTAGTTATTTTCTACAGTTATTTATTCGTTTCTTCACTTACATTAACGCATATTGAACGTCTGTCGCATACATGAATCGTACACTATTGCATTTTACTTTTTGAAAATTGTATTTATTTACCTTTTACTCGTTTCTTAATTATATTTATTTGCCTCGATCACTTCTTTTTTTTTTAATTTTACGAAAGATGATAAATATAATCAGTTATCCTCTATGCTACGTGTATTTAGGTACATTCAAATTCATTAATAGATCTTAGTTTTTTCCTTGAATAATAATGGGAGCTTTAGATGATAAAATTGCATTGAATTTACATTCTAAATAAATGCCGATTGCACCACAACCGCTAAGAAAACGGCTCGAAAAGTACATTTGGTAATGATAATAATAATAATAATAATAATAATAACAATAATAATAATAATAGAAAAATAATAATGTTTGTAGTGAATTTCCCTGGCATCAGGAGGGTCCTCCCGCAGGCTTCCGGGCCGCCTGTTCCCCTGACGTTGCGGTTATCTAAAGAGAATCTACGGACTCCTCTGCCCTGCAAGATTACGTGGTTTTCCTGTTTGTCCTGTGTTTATATGTTGTTGTTGTTGTTTTTTTATAAGAATGAACCTGTGTTTTTATACCCCTTTGACTTACCTTTCTCACTGGTCCGTGATCTACATCTACATCTACACTACTTCTACTATACGTAACACTACTTGTACACTACTTACCTTATGTTCCATACTTGCCTTGCCTTATTCTTGCCTTTTACCTTCGACTAATTCACCTTAGCTCTGTTTCTCTCTTCGTGTTTCCCGTTTTCCCTCACGGATCCCTTCTTTCACGTTTTCATACTTTCCTGTCATTCACTTCTTTTACGTGCCCATTTTGTGTATAGTTTTATTGTTCTTTTTATGCTATGTATTTTTAAGATTATTTTAAACTTACCATACACTGTTTAATAAATTAAACGAAATGCATTATGGGTAAAACCTCACCAAGCGCGGGAAGCACCAGTATAAAAGGTCAAGCCAGGTCGGTCAGAGGGAGATAGGCTTTTATCTTGTGATCTTGACAGATCGTTGGATTTTTAGCTGGCTGACTGGTGCTTCTCGAGGTGTGGCGGGATGCCTCTGTATTCAAGTAAGTGTATGGTGTGTTGTCATGTATATTGGTTATGTTCAGAAAGATTTGTGCGTAATAAATGTATAATATGGATGATCTTTTTTATGTTGCCTTTTAGTCAGCCAGTGATGTTATTTCTTTCTTTCTGTAGTTGGATAACACGCTACCAAATTGCATCTTTAACTCTACGGAGTTTTGATTATCCACTACAATGTTAATAATTATTACAATAATGATACCAATAATAATAAGAGAAAATGGTAAAGATAAATAATGAATATAACAATAATGATGCCGATGCTGATAAAAATAATAATAACATTGATAATATTATTAATAGAGATTATAATGATAATAATATTAATAATAGTGTAACGATATAGGAGTTATTCATATTTTTGTGAAAAAAAATCTTTGAAGTCGAATGAATATAGTAGGAGGTCCTTTACCAGTGGTCATTAAGACGTTAATTAGTTGATAATATTTAAAAGAAATATAAGAAAATAGTTGTCTTTAAATATGATACTATTCATTGTATAGTTTCCTTAACTTGATGCTATGAACTGCATTAAAAAGAAGTGGAAAACAAAGCCGTCCTTAGTAGATCAAAGAAAGTACCTTTGGATTTCCTAACGCAGAGGGGCTTCCACACAGTAACAACAAAAACATAACAACACTTGTGCTCTTTTACGCCATCGTTTAAACTCTGTCCAAACCTGAGACCAAGCCTGAAGTACGGTACGAGAGGCCCAGCTCGTGTTTATTGTGCTTATTTGTTCACCAGAGAAGCCTCTTCGTGTTAATATTTTGCAACGGAAATGCGTTAAATGTATTTCAAGATCACTGTGTATCCAGAGACCTGAGAAACAAAGCATGAAAACAGAGATTTTTTCTTCATTTTTGATAGTGTCAGGGGGAATATCTGGAAACTTTTCCTCTCAAAAACACACTGTGTTCCAATTCACTTCTTCGATTTTGTATATTTATCAATAACGTGTTTGTCGATAAAATCTGAACATGTAATATGGCTTTGATAGCAATGCCTATTATGAATTTTAAGAGAAATCTTGTAAAGTTAAATTAAGTAAAATAAATATGCTCATATAAAGCCGATAAAAAAATATTTTAGCTGTAAACTGACGATGTGTGTAAATGGCATTGACAGGGTAAGAGCTCTCTCATGCAAACCGAGAAAGAAAACCAAAACAGTCTTGCGAAAACACCACCACGGCAGCTCAACAAATAGGTGCTGACCGAAAGTAATAAGCACTACATGCTCCTTGTGTTCATCTATATATTGTTAAAAAGAAACTTCCTGTCCTTTGTTTACATGCAAAGGGGCGTGTTTGACACGGTACTAACTTTTTCTGGAACCGAATGAGAGACGGGTAGACAGAGAGGGGTAAGTGGATGTATGAAAAAGAAAAAGAGAGGAGGGGAGGGGGAAAGCGAAAAAGAAACAGAAGGAGAGAGAGAGAGAGAGAGAGAGAGAGAGAGAGAGAGAGAGAGAGAGAGAGAGAGAGAGAGAGAAATAGAGAAATAGAGAGAGGGGTGAGGAGGAGATAAGCGAGAAAGAGGGTAAGGGGGGGTGAGACAGAGAAAGAAAGTAATAATAATAATAATATTTATTTCCAGTTTACTTTGGTTATCTATTTCATTGATTTATAACATGATTTTATAGTGCATAACAAAATTGTAGGCATTATATATATTTTCTTTATCATGTTATTCAAAAATTATTATCGTGTTAGGACAAAGAATTATTTAGTTATACTAATAACATCTAAAACATTGGTTTCCAAACTTTTTCAGGTCAATACCCACTTTTCATGCAAGGTCCACTGCCAAGCATATTCCATGACTACAGTGACTGTTTACAACCCTACTTCCATTAGGTTGATATACTAACCACTCTAGCAAATCCTGTAATTTTGTTGATTCCATTAATTTCCATTTGTAAAGTATTAATAAAGAAATTTGTAGTTTGCTTTTGATGAATCTAAACAAACAAAAAACAAAACAAAGCATTGCTCAGGAAAGCTTAGAATTATGTTAAGATTAAATTAATTAACACCCTAATATGCCTCAACGTCTTGTTTTATGTCAAGAACACACCAATTATAAAAGGTAATTACACAGACAAGAAGTGGATGTATTACTCATGCAACTGGCAGCAAGGCATTGCACAAATCTGTTCTGAACATGTAAGTCCCTTCTGCTGGCTGCCTCTTTGCTAAACTCCTTTGGTTTTATATATACATAATCTTGGATTACATTCTGCTACATGGCCCTCAGTTTGGGAACCACTGATCTAAAGTATTGCAATGGTGTCAACATTATTCATCATAAACATAAACAACATAAATCATCAAAATAGGAGAGAGAGAGAGAGAGAGAGAGAGAGAGAGAGAGAGAGAGAGAGAGAGAGAGAGAGAGAAGGAGAGAGAGAGAGAAAGAGAAAGAGAAAGAGAAAGAGAAAGAGGGAGAGAGAGAGAGAGAGAGAGAGAGAGAGAGAGAGAGAGAGAAGGAGAGAGAAAGAGAAAAAGAAAGAGAAAGAGAAAGAGAAAGAGGGAGAGAGAGAGAGAGAGAGAGAGAGAGAGAGAGAGAGAAAGAGAGAGAGAGAAAGAGAGAGAATTTCTGGAAAAGTCTTGAGTGGTCATTCCTATTGTTATGTTCTCGTTGATACTTGACCGTACTGTGTAGAATGAGGTGTTCAATGTTTTTTCCCTAACTCGCGCGATGCCTGGCAGATCATTCAACAGCCAATCAGCATTTGTGACGAGCAGTAACGCCGTGAGCCCAACGCGTTGGACTTTTGTATATACAAAAGAAAGATTAAGATAATCCAACGGATTCGTCATGGGGTTAGTGTAATCATCTAGGGCTTATGGTTTTGTGGTAAAATTCCATTTTATTTTCATTGATTTAAATAGTTGAGTACGTCCCAACACAGCTAATAATGTGTTACATGATTTGAGGATAATATAAAAGAAAAAGCCTTAAAGGTGTATTAGATGTAATGATGTATTCAGAAGTGAATCTTCCCTGCCTAATAGCAAGGTGGTGGTTTGTATATTTATATATATATATTTTTTGAAAGGGGACTGAAGATAAATTTCGGTATAAAATTATTGTGGAAAACATTTGTTTTCTTTATGCATTTCTCTTTGTGAGTTGAAAGCCATTATATATAATTACTGTTGACGTCTAAATAACTTTCGATTGTGATCGTCTGTGAAATCAATATGGATAATCCTAATGAATTTTACGAAGTGTTTAATTTATTGTTAAGCTTCCTGTAGAAATTGGGTTATGAAGTGTGAATATTATTATTTTTATATTTTGATAATACATTTCCTGCTCTGAGTTTGTATTTGTTCTACTGTATTCATTATGTATTCAGTGCTACTGCTTAACGGGGGTTTCAGTCAAAATTTTAACGAATATTGAATACAAAAATGTGATAATACCTCAAATAAGTTTAATTTATCTATTTATTCATTATTATTATTTTATTATTATTAAAGGAAGCCTGTCTTGGTAAATGTATGGGCAATATTATTTTTTTTCAGGATTTAAATAAAAATGGTTCATTAATTAATGAGAAGGTTAATTATGAATATTAAGTCTGAGAATTGATATATCTATAAATATACGCAGTTGAGTAATCTAAGATAAAGGTGATAAATAATGAACACAGAGAAATTTACTGATTAATTGTAAACTACAAGAATACATTATGAACAAATGCTTTTGTTAAAAAAAATACCATTGCTTTTCCATGATTGTCACTGACCATGGCAGTCATGGTAATGTTTAATTAAAATTCTTTCTTAGTTGTAACAATGAATGACGGATAAAATGTGGCATATCTTGTATCATCTGTCAAGTTTATTCATGCTCTCATTTTTTAAATTATAGCCTCCCCCTAGCTTCCAGATTTTACACAGGCATAATCAAGATTGCATGGAGGAATAGTAGAATTTTTAATAAAAGGATGCTTCTTAAGGTACATGGATCGCCATGGTCTATTTGGACATGAGACTAAGACCCAGTGATCTAGGATAATGAGTTATGAGTTCACCTTGTATGCCTTAATTACGGTTAAATCTCCCTTGCCGATAGTTACCCACGTACATTTACAAGGTCAGTAGTGAACTGGCGATAAAGATGGTGCCTCTGCTGACCGAAGGTCTTCATGGTATAAGGCCACGACATAGCCGAGGTTTGTTCTTTCAGCAATATAGGATTTATGGCCTAATTCTGTTGTCAATCAGTAAAGAGTTCCATGAGGTCTTGTGTGAAGATATTTTGTATTTTAAAGTCACTCTTATTTTCTTTTTGATGTTAGAATTGTGTATGTGGAGATTATTATTATCATCTTTGTTTTTCATGATAAACGGCATACCAACTAATAGTTTATTTAATCACTGAGGGATCAATGAGCACTGGTTAGCAGACCCGATTTTTCTAGTTTTCATTATAAACTATGTTCAAGTTTTTTTTTTTCTTTTGAGATATTTAAGGTCGCTTATTTATCATTTTTTGAACGAGAAATCCTTGATTAAAATATTTCTTACATTAATTTATTTAGTAAAACACAATGATACACAGTTTGAAATTGCATATATATATATATATATATATATATATATATATATATATATATATATATGTGTATATATATAGGTATATAAATGTATGTATATATATATCTGTATATATATAGGTATATAAATGTATGTGTATATATATATATATATATATATATATATATATGCAATTTCGAACTGTATGTCATTGTGTTTTACTTAATAAATTAATGTAAGAAATATTTTAATCAAGGATTTCTCGTTCAAAAAATTATAAATATGCAGCTTTAAATATCTCAAAAGAAAAAAAAAACTTGAATATAGTTTATAATGAAAACTAGAAAAATCGGGTCTGCTAACAAGTGCTCATTGATCCCTCAGTGCTTAAATAAACTATTAGTTGGTGTGTATATATATATAGATAGATAAATGGATAGATACATACATTTCTATATATAATATATAAGTCTGAGAATTGATACATATATAAATACACGTAGTTGAGTAATCTAAGATAAAGGTGATAAATAATGAACACAGAGAAAATTGCTGATTGATAGTAAATGTGTGTATGTGTATGTATATATATATATGTGTGTGTGTGTGTCTGTATTTGTATATATATACATATGTATACTTATATGAATACATATGTACATACACATTTGTACACACACACACACAGACACACACACACACACACACATATATGTATGTATATATATATATATGTGTGTGAATGTGTGTGTGTGTGTGTATGTGGGTGTATGTGTGTGTGTGTATATCTATGTATCTATATACATATACACACACATATACACATACACATACACACACTTAAACTTACATATACATACACACATATATATATAATACATATATATTATTCTATATGTAGATATATCACAGAAAAGGCGTAATGCTCCAACAACATTTGCTGAACAGTGAGAGTCAAAGAGTGGTCGATGCTAGGGATGGCCGGCATAAAAGAGTAATTTCAGGGTGTGGGAAGCGAGGCTGAGGTTGAGGTTAAAATGAGGCAGCTATTTAATCAAGGAGAATTCCACCAGTCAGCGGACATGGGCCTCATGAAAGACAATTCGCGCAGCTGACATATCCATCTGATAGCCTGTGCCCCCCTGATATGAGGGTGCTGTTGTGTTCTCTCGATATAGCATAATTAAGTTGAGAATGACGCTTACAGAGACTAGCGCCTGTCTCGCCAAAGTACTGATCACATGAGGCACAAGGAATAACACACACACACACACACACACACACACACACACACACACACACTCACATACACACATACACACAACGATAGATAGATACATACATACTCATATAGATATAGATATATGTTTGCATATGTTTATGTTTGTATGAGTATATAGGTTTAGATATATGTATGCCACATGAGTCGCAAATTTTCTCAGTTCAACAATACAGGACACTTATTCATCATCATATCTTTGGTGGAGAACCTCTATAAATCTGAGTGTGGTTTTGGCGTGGATTTTAAAACGTCTAGGAATTAATTTCATCTGCTCAGTACTGCTTTGAAGTCATGAGTTATGAAGCGACTCAAGACCAAAAATACAAATTGTTATTTTTTGTCCTCCAGTAAGGCTACACAGAAACAACGCTCGCCTTTTTAAAATCAAACCACTATTTTTTCAGTTCCCATATCGGTTCAAATATTTTCAGATTACACACATAAAAAAAACAAGCAAAAATAGAAATATGAATAGAACTTCAAAATAAGATCTTGGAGAGAAAACTGAAATGATAGATAACTAAATATATAAAAGGATGAATAAATAAACATAAATTAATAAATAGGTAGATAAACAAATACATACAAGCATATATGCATACAAACATACAAACATAGATACACACATAACTGATCAATCAGTGATGAATACATACACACATAAAGTAATAAATGAATACATCCATACGTACATATATACATACATAAGGTAATGCATGAATACATCCATACGTACATGTATACATACATAAGGCAATACATGACTACATACGTACATCTACACATACACAAATGAAAAATAAATGGATAAGTGAATAAATAAGCAGACTGGATGGGGGAAAGGGGGAACTGACATTTAAGGAGGATTACAAAACTACGTCGATATTTTCTTCGTATAAGCCATGTCCTCCTCGGATTGCGGTGCAAATATTATAGCTAAGTACAAACACGTATATATGTGAGAAAGAAAGAAACAAACTAACTGGGTTTTAATTAAGAGAGTGTAAATTCCAAGCGCGTTTACAACTGTTCATAGTAAATGACTGATTCAAGAGAGGCAGCCGTTGTCAGGGAACAAAACACCCTAACACAAGGGCAGAAGACCACTAATTTTCAAAGACCAAGAATGCATTTACCTTTTACAATGTAGCAAGGGTATTCATTTCGCGGAATATAAAGACGTAGACGGATAGTATGTATTCAGGGCCACTTACACATGTTCACACACACATAGTTATGCACACGCAAATTCACACACAATTAAACACACACACACACACGATTAAGCACACACACACACATTTATATATATATATATATATATATATATATATATATGTATATGTATATATATGTATATACATGTATATTTATATGTGTATGTATATATGTGTGTATTCATATTTATTTATTTATTTATTTGTTTATCTATACATACATAGGCCTACATATTTAGATTATATATGTTCATACATATTTACGAACATGTTTAAATTATATATCATCATCATCATTATGGAGCTAACGCCGGCAGGGGCGCATAGCCGCATCCACCCTCCGCTTCCACCTACGAGGATCCCTCATGGCGAGCCGCCAGGCAGGGGCCCGGCCCATCTCTAGTTCCTCACGACAGGTTTGATCGATTTGCCCAAGCCACGACCTTCTCGGTCGTCCCACAGGCCTCCTCCACCCAGGGTTGTCTCGGACAGAGACAACCTGATGGGCAGGATCATCCTGTGGGAATCGAGCCAAGTGGCCATATAGCCTGAGTTGGCGATCACGGATTGTGCAAGTAACAGGTCCTGTACCGGTCTCACGGTGCAGCCGTTGGTTGGACACATGGTCCCGCCAACTGTACCCCATGATCCGGCGCAAGGATCTGTTACAAAAGGCATCAAGACGAGATTCCAGAGCACAAGATAGTGTCCAAGTTTCACTACCATAGAGTAAAACTGGCAGTATCAGGGCCTTGAAAACACGTAGCTTGGTCCTTCTGCACAGGTACCGACATCTCCAAATACTCTTGTCGAGAGATTTCATGACCCCTGCTGCCAGGCCAATCCGTCTACTGACTTCTTGGTCTGACAGACCAGAGTCGTGAAATGCACTACCGAGGTATATAAAGCTCTTTGTGACTTCGATGTTTTCCCCGCAAGCACGTATCGACTGTACAGGGTCTCCTAGCAGGCCCCCAAAATCCTGGATCTTGGTCTTGGTCCAGGAGAACACTAGCCCCAGGGGCTTCGCTTCATTGCTAAATGCATCAAGAGCCACTACAAGGGTTTCCAGAGATTCAGAGAGTACGGCAACATCATCGGCAAAGTCAAGGTCTGTAACCTTGATATTGCCCAGAGTTGCTCCACAGTGACTTTGGACAGTAGCTCTACCCAGTATCCAATCCATGCAAGTGTTGAAAAGTGTTGGTGCAAGAACACAGCCTTGCCTCACCCCTGAACTAACAGGGAAGAAGCTCGACAGGCCCCCACCACACTTTACAGCACTTTCAGTGCCTGTATACAGGTTTGCTATTAGTCCAATAATCCTTATTGGAATTCCTCTTAGTCTCAGGATCTCCCAGAGAGATTCGCGATGCACCGTGTCAAACGCCTTCTTGAGATCGATGTAGGCTGCGAGCAGCCCACGTCCAAACTCACGACGGCGCTCTATAATGATTCGAAGCGCCAGGATGCGGTCTATTGTGGACTTACCAGGAGTGAAACCAGATTGCTCCGGTCTTTGGTGCCTCAACAGGTGGTCCCTGATACGTCTCAGTAATATGTGTGCGAGTACCTTGCCTGGTACACTGAGTAGTGTAATGCCTCGGTGATTGCTGCAGTCCCACCGATCCCCTTTCCCCTTCCAGAGAGGGATGACCACACCCCTCAGCAGGTCAGGGGGAAAGGTACCAGTCTGCCAGATGGCAGACAGGACTGCATGCAAGCCCCTTGCCATAGGTTCTCCACCAGCCTTTAACAATTCGGCTGGGATGCCACAGACACCTGCTGCTTTACCACTCTTCAGCTTGGAGATCGCCCCCCTGATTTCGGTCATTGAGGGTGGATCCTCGCTGATGGGTGGATCTGGCAGAGGAGTCTCAACATTACCCGCATCCATGTTAACTGTTGGTGGATCAACCTTATACAACTGCTCAAAATACTCAGCCCAACGCACACGCACCCCATCAGGATCTGAGATTATCTGGCCACTTGCTGAGCGGACTGCAGCCGTCTGTGAGGGGGGCTTGGAGTTCAGCTTTCTCAGAGCTTGGTAGGCAGGACGAAGGTCATTTACAAGGAAATGGCTTTCGACCTCCTCTGCAAGACTACTGATAAACTGTTCCTTATCCCTTCTCAACAGTGACCTAGTCCTGCGCACCAGAGAGCGGTGCAAAGTGCGATCCCCTGACAGTCGAGCCGCACGACAAGCATCTGTGGCTTCCAGCGTCTCCTGCGAGATGGAATTCTGTCTTGTTCTTGGGCGTTCACCAATGGATTCCTGAGCTGCATCAAGCGTTTCACGCTTGAAGGTATCCCACATAAGAACAGGGTCTGTCTGGCCCTCGAGTGCTGTGAGACGACCAGAGATAGCCTCGGCAAACCCCCGGGTACACTCGTCCTCCCTCAATCTGTCCAAATTAAACACCCTAGGGTGTTCATTTGGGCGACGGGGGGTTCTGAAGTGGACCCGGAGAGTAGCCACCACTATTCTATGGTCAGTTCCACAGAACTCAGCGCTTCGATATACCCTGCAGTTCTGGAGGATCCTCCATCGAGTGCTAACAAGGATGGGGTCGATCTCCTTTGCCACTCTTCCTGTATCGCTGTATAAAGTCCAGCGATGCGGGTCAGAACGCTGATATCAGAAGCCAGAAATCCTCAATATCTGGGACCTAGCAAAGTCACGGAAAAGGAGGCTATTCTCACTACCAGCATCAGCTCCTGAGCCATGAGGACCGACAGACATCTCGTAGCCAGCTCGATCACAGCCGGATACCGCATTGAAGTCGCCCAGCACAATACGAATATCTCGCCGAGGACATCTGTCTGCCACAGATGCAAGTTTGGCGTAAAACATCTCTTTCACCTCAAGTTTATATACATCCGTAGGAGCGTATACAGCAACAAGAGACATGAAGCCAAATGAAAGCTTCAGTCTCAATACCATGATACGCTCATCGACTGGAGTGACCTCAACTACCAAGGGTTGAAGTCTGCTGGAGATGGCTATGGCTACTCCCTGGAGATGGTGGCCATCGCTGCGGCCCGACCAGTAGTAGGTGTAGCCACCCACACTAATCGTGCCACTGCCAGGTCTTCTCACCTCCGAGAGAGCAGCCACCTCAACTCTCAGCTGTTTCAATTCCCTCGATAGTAGTGGTAACCGATCGTCCTGTCGCAGGGAACGGATGTTCCAAGCCCCCACCCTGACAGTCCGCCTGAGGTCTAACCTCGGGCACTCCGGGTGGGCGCCACCTCTGCCACCCCTACCGACGCCGCCCCATATAGAGGAGGTTGGCTGGCTGCAGGCCCCATAATCCACCTGCAGGGCTCCCTAGGGCTTTCCCCCACAAGCATCACGCCAGGCTGGCGGCCGCTGGGACCCAGCTGGGATTGGGGGTAACCCCCTCCCCACCCGAGTCCCAGCAGTCGCCAACCCAGAGGGACCCACAGCCCGCCGTACTTGCTGGGTAGGAGGGACTTTAGCCCTCCCCCCAGCGTCAACTTCTACATTAGACGTTGCCAGTGGTTATCTCGGGGGGGCCGACTGGCAAGGCCTGCCTCCCCACAGCCGCCCATTAACCCCAGGGGGCGCGGGGGACAGGAGTTAGTACGAAGCCAGGGCGTATCCACACGCCGGTGGGCCATAGCTCCGTACCTTTAGGGCCTCCTGCTGCTCCAAGAGCCTCCACAGTTCA